>NW_007732372.1:32125-33756 GCF_000696425.1 Galeopterus variegatus | reverse complement strand
TAATTGTGATGATTTATCTCAAAATTGCATCATTCTTCTAATCCAGGCCATTCCATCATTTGTTTTTAGTATAGTTTGAAATAATTCACAAAGAACAATGAAACAGAAAAAATGTTCCAAGATACAGGAAAAATAACCCTAGGATCCTCAAATGTAACTTCAGTGTATAAGAAGGTCCAATGGATGTACGTGGTCATTGCAATACAGAGTGAGTCTTATTCTTTAAAAAAAAAAACAAAAGAAAAAAACTTCTTTTTTTCTTTGGAAAACCTCTAAGAAAAAATAAAGTCAAGTAATATCAACCCTTAAAACCAGACTGCTGGAAAAGAAACTCAGAAATTGAAATTGAATCCAGTGGATTCTGATGAGAGTTTTTGTCATATTTTGATTCAAACAGAATCTCTTAAAAACTCCTATGAAAGAAAACATGCTTTTCTTTTTCAAGTGGTATATGATAAAGAAGTGATTTTGGGTAGAACACATTTCATAGACTAGTGTATTTTTAATTTTTGCATTGAAAGCTTATTTTTGTAGACTGTTTAAAATATTCATGATGTTTGTCTTTTTCCCCCTTAAGCGACACATACCACCACGTTGATTTGAGACACATCATGTAAGAAAAGGGTGATTTCGTAGTGAATAGAGTAAAAAGGCCAAAAAGTAAAAAGCAAAAATAAGGTAAAAAAGGCAAAAACAGTTTTGGTTTTCATTCCTAAATATAGTTTCATAACAGAAAAAATTGGCAAAATCTGTATTTATTTTTCTGACATTTGGAATGCTTACATGTCTCACTTAAACTGGTCTGTTTCTATAATTTTTGAGATTTTACTTCTAACAGACAAAATAAGATAGACTTCAGCCGTTCTCTTCAAATAATACATTACAGGATATGGATTTTTTTCACCGATAAATAAAAAGCCGAGTTGGATACAATCACCACGATATACATTTTTTTCTTTCAACTACATTTTTGAAGTGCTTAAAGTCTGGGTCTGGTGAAAATGATTTGGAGATAAATTTGTGGAATTACTACCATTTCAAGTTTCTTGGTAAGTTCTTGTATTTCATCATCAGGTTGAGGTTCTTCTACCTCTTGTCTGCAGCCGATGCTCCACTGCGGAGGTAAAATAAACAACATATGACAAAGACTAAAGCAATGAAAGACTGTGGGTGGCCAGGTCAGCTGGGGGCCCTGGGAATGAGAGGTCGAGCCAGGGACCTGTGCTCACCCGTCTCTGCAAACAGCCACACCCTAGGATATCCTTAAACAGCTCTGTTTCGGAGGGGGACATTTTAAATAGTCATCTCATTAAGCATGGTGGCGCTCCCGCCCGAGGGTTCGGATCCCACATACAGACTGGTTCCCGCTCACTGGCTGAGCGAGGCGCGGTAGCAACACCGAGGGTTGCGATCCCGTTGCCGGTCCCAGTCCGGTACGGGGGCGACACTGAGGGTTGCGATCCGTTGCCGGACACGGAAAAAGACAAGAAAAAAAAATAAAATAAAATAATAAATAAATAATCATCTCATTTATTGCATTAAAAGATAGCAAAGGATGCAAAATGCTCGTAGCTTTTTTAGGGATTCAAACACCCGGGTCACTCTGACAGCCTGCGGTGGAGGAACGTGGG
>NW_007732372.1:29652-31517 GCF_000696425.1 Galeopterus variegatus | reverse complement strand
TAGCTTTTTTAGGGATTCAAACACCCGGGTCACTCTGACAGCCTGCGGTGGAGGAACGTGGGGTGGACGCAGTGGGACCTGGCTGTGGGTGCAGGTATGGGACATACTTGACTGGGTCCTGCTCCCTGAGGCCCCTTTGCCTAGACTCCCTGCACACCATCAACTTCTCTTTTCTATTTGCCAAAACACATTTCAATGTGCAGGACGGTCACTCAACTCCCGTGCATTTATGTTTAGCTTGGGAGGCTGTCCCATGGTTGGCAGCACACCTGTAGGACATCGCTTGCGATGGCCACTTCTGCCAAGGCTGATGTTCTGATCTCACTTTGCCTGTCAGTGGCTTTGGGTCTGGGGGCTGACCCTGTCATTTGTCACCCCCGGGTCTTGGAGTTGTATCCTCCTGGGTTTTGCAGCCTTCTGGCCCTCCTGATTGCAGGCTGAGAGGCGGAGTGAGCCCAGGGGGCAGCCCTTGTCACATGCAGTCTGGGCTGCCCCAGAGAAACCTGTGGGAGCAGCTGAGGACAGGCATCCCCTCTGGGTGCACACATCCCTCCTCTGCCTGGTGATCAGCCAGGTCTGTGGGGACGCATCCCATTCCCTCCTCTGCAGAGAGGTGGTCTAGGCCTGTGAGCAGCTCCATCCGCAGCCAGCAGGACATCTGTCTGCTCCCTGCTCCTGGAAAACATCGCAGATGTGGATGGGCTTTGCCTCTTTACCATGAGTCCAGGGGCCTATGGGTGAGCAGGAGGGAAAAGAGGATGGAGAAAGGAAAAAGGAATTAGTATAGAAGGAAGAGAGAAAATCGAGAGAGGTGAAATATGGAGGCAGATGAGAGGAAAAACACCTCCCCAGTGGAGATCAGCGTCACGCTGGTGGCAGTGCCGCTCTTGCTAGGGGCTGTCACCCCCTGGGCTGGATGCAACCTCTCTCTGTTCAGAGCAATAAATATCAGGCAGCATGTGAGTGGAATGTCAAGAAGGGCCTGCTGATTTGGCATGCTCTGGGCATCTGCGCTTACAAAAGAGATCCGTGACCAGAATTTAAGCTGTGTAGAGGCAGATATTTGGACCTCATTCACTCCTGTCCTCAGACGCCCAGGAGCAGTGCCTGACACATCACAGGCACGTGATGAGTTTTTGTGAATTAAGCCGAATGTTTTCTAATGCACAGAGTTAGTTGATTGTGGAATATCTGAGTTAGCTCTGTAGGTGTCATTGGGTTCTTAGGGGACTGAGGTCCTTCCCTTCCTCTGCCCCCATGTTTAGAGATCACAGCTCCACGTCTACCCTGGGCTTGGAACAAACCTCCCCCCTCGAGGAGGACACACCTGGGCAGCGAGCTGGCCCTGATGCTCGCCCGTGACACTCTCACGTACCCGCATCCTGCACCTTAAGACAAAAGTGACCTCCTCCAGAGGTGTGGGGAGCAATAATGAACGGGTCTGAACAACAATCGAAGCGAGCAGCCCACATCATCGAGCATTCGAGAGAGCCACCCGCGGGTGAGGACACAGAATGAAGGCGAGCACTGCTGGGGGTGTGTCTGCGTTGGCAGGAGCCAGGAGCAGCGTCTGAGCCATGGAGGCAGGGCTGGAGATCTGGAACAATGGCACCTTGCCCTGGACTGACGTTAACCCTCGCCCTGTCCTTGTCACGTAGGTGGGGTAAATACTGCAGAGGCTGATTGTGTCCCCACCAGGGAAGCAGGGCTCAGCCACCGTGCGCTGTGGATGGAGTGGGTTGCATCTCTCCTGTTGTGCCAAGTTGGGGGCTGGAGCTCACACTGGGAATCCCAGGGTGGACAGGTGAGGCTGGGGAGGGGGTGACTCTGCTGGGAGCCCGGCTATTGTAGGAGCTTCTGGGCAA
>NW_007732372.1:26510-29122 GCF_000696425.1 Galeopterus variegatus | reverse complement strand
GTGAGGCTGGGGAGGGGGTGACTCTGCTGGGAGCCCGGCTATTGTAGGAGCTTCTGGGCAAAGCCAGGCAGGAGCTTCAGGGTCTCGGGGATGGGGGGCAGGTTCCTTCCCCTAGGGTTCTGTGCATGTCTCCAGAGCAGACCAAGAAAGCTTTGAATGGCAGTAGTCAGGTATAAAGTCAAATCAGTGAAAACCCACGCTGGGACAGGCTGTTGACAAGGCACTTGTAGGTTACGTGGTTTGGAAAGACATAGTGTCTTCGCTACTGTGTGAATTCAATGTAAGGACATGTTCTGAACACTTTTTATGTTCAGGGATGCCATGTACAGATGTTTAGTTTGTGCACTGCACAAAGGTCTTGTCCAGAGGTGTGGGGTGTGGAAGGTGGACTATGCCTCAGATTGTGCTTCCCTGTTGGTGTGCTGGAAAGAGGGGCACATTTTTCTTTGCATAGGGACAAGTTTCTGCAGAGCTGTCCTTACAGGCTAGTGGGCACTATACAGGCTATGGTGGCCCCAGCTCTTTTCCCCAAGCTGTCTGAGTGCTGGGGATACAGTGATGGGGAAGAGAGAGCCCCTTCCCTCCAGTTGATACAGACTCCTGGAAAGATCCGGGCACCTACTCCAGCAATTGAAATCATGCTGGCTCCCCCTTCTTTTCCCGTCATATTCCCTCCTGGTTTGCTGGAATGCCAGCCAGCAGCTAGCAACCTCGGGAAGGCTAGAACGCTCTTCGGAAGGCCCTTCTGTCTCTATGGGGAAAATTTTCCTTGTTTATCTTTGGCAGGAATGTTGCTTGTGCAAGCCCAGCTGAGAGACTGAGAAAGGGACCCTTTCATCCCATAGACTCATCCCTGGATGATGTGAAAATGGGGACAGGTGAGCTGGATGCTGCAGTCCCAGCTCCTGCCATCTTAAGTGTCATCACTGAGAGGACAGGTGGGGTGGGGGCAGCTCTCAGCCTGGAGGACGCTCCTTGCAGGCCTGTGGTTCCTCAGATGGAGGGATGTGGTAGGTGTGTTGTGTGAGCTGCTGCCCCAGCTCCTGCCATCTTAAGTGTCATCACTGAGAGGACAGGTGGGGTGGGGGCAGCTCTCAGCCTGGAGGACGCCCCTTGCAGGCCTGTGGTTCCTCAGATGGAGGGATGTGGTAGGTGTGTTGTGTGAGCTGCTGCTGCAAGGTCAGGGCCATGTCCTCTTTGTTGGCCTCAGCCCCGCAGATGTGGCAGGTTTCTGGGTGGGCACCCAGACCACTAGCCCTTGCTTCTGCATGAAGCTGTACGTGGAGCTGTACATAGAGGCCAGGCTGGCAGGACACTGGGGTGGAGGGAGCCCCTGCCCCAGCACCCCTGAATGTGCAGTTTGTCAAAGGCCGGGTCCCATGGGGCTCTTAAGCTTTTATCTTCCACTGTCCTATTAAAGAGAGGGAAAAGGGCCTTAGTCAGCTCAGGCGGCTGTAACAAGGTACCAGAGGCTGGGTGGCTTATCAACCACAGACACGTATTTCTCACAGCTCTGGAGGCTGGAAGTCTGGGGTCAGGGTGCCAGCATGGGTGGGTTCTGGTGCGTGTCCCCCTCTGGATTGTAGATCGCACCTTCTCTCCACATCCTTGTGTGGTGGACAGAAAGCAAGTTGGCTCTCTAGTGCCTCTGATGAGGGCACTAATCCCATCATTAGGGCTCCAGCCTCATGACCTAACCCCTCCCAAAGGCCCCACCTCCACATGCCACCACCTTGGGTGGGGAGGGTTTCATAGTGTGCATTGGGGGGCGGGGCATGACATTCAGCTCACAGCAGAAAGAAAGGCAACATTGGTGCGACTTAACTCTGCTATTTCACTTAATTTTCACAGCAACTCTGCAAGGGAGAAAACATGATTCTTCTTATTTTACAGAGAAAGAACCACCCCCAGGGAGTAGGTAGCAACTGCCTCTGAGAGGACCAATACCTGAAATTGACTGTAACCTGTGAGCGCGGCTGAGGTCAGTGGCTGCTGTGACGAGGGCCTGTAGGGCAGGATGTTGGGATGGAGGCCCTGGGAGAAGTCCTTGGCTGGTCCTGCCTAGAATTTCTCTCTCTCTCCCCTGGTCATAGGAAGGCAGAGAATGAAGAAATAGTATCACAACCCGCTTACTCCTCAAGGCTCAGGTCAAGTCTACCTCTTCCAGGAAGCCTTCCCTGATCCTCCAGTAGCCGCCCTTTTACTCTGCCTCCCCTGCCAAAGAGTGCGTGTCCTCAGTGCCCCTTCTCAGGACAGGGTCAGCAGGCTCTGTTAGGAGCGGATACATGTATTATTGGGGGGACGGGTGTGCTTGGTCTAGCTGGCAGAGACCAGGGCACAGGCTGCCAGGCACACACACGCATGTGCCACGGTCCTGCCCGAGGAGCTGACTTGCAGTCTGGTTGAGCAGATGCATCCCCGTGAAGGGAAAAGTCATAAGAGAGTAAACCATGTTCTGAGATATTAACTCTTCTTACCTCGTTCCTCCTGAACCCACCTGTGGTTCCCGAAACTTCCCATTGACCCCGCTGCTGGTGTTTTCACTGGGGGCAGAGGTGAGGGGACATTCCCAGCCCCTTCCCAAGTGCCAGAGCTATATTCTCTGTGGATTC
>NW_007732372.1:24227-25799 GCF_000696425.1 Galeopterus variegatus | reverse complement strand
AGAGGTGAGGGGACATTCCCAGCCCCTTCCCAAGTGCCAGAGCTATATTCTCTGTGGATTCCCTTCTTCCTGCCTACTGGCACTGCGTAGTTTCCTTTTGGATAGATAAAGAGCCATTTTGTGTCACCACCCAAAGCTCTCTGTCCCCTCTTCGCCCCCCAATTTTCATGGCACACACCTGTAATCCAAAGCTCCGGCTTGGCTCTTGAAGTCTGAAGTCCACCCTCTGGAATTTTAAGAGAAACCTCTTTCTCAACGTGGCTTGGCCTTCCCAAATCAAAAGCACTTTGGTTTTCAGACACTGTTTCAGCTGGTGAGAGACAGAGTCTGCGTGAGAGCTGGAAAACCATGAACCTGAACTTGGCATGTGCAGCCCATGGAGGCGATCCTGCTGCCTGAGCCTTGGGGGGCCCGTGCCGTCCTAGGGGCCACCTCTCACTCAGATTCCATGACAGGCTGTATCTGTGGTGATGATGACTTGAGAGGTGGTGCTTTGAGGAAGGGGAAACTTTTTCCGAATTTGCAAATGGGCTGGTGGGATAATGGGTTCGAGGAAGCCCAGGAGACAGCAACCCGTGAATGCCTTAAATGTCCCACTACACAAATGCACCCCGTAGTCTGCACTATGGTAGCAAGAGCGATGGGATTTCAGGGACAGCAGGGGTCATCGCTGGCGGGGAGGTGAGACTGGATCAGGCCCGATGAGGTGTCCATCAGGCCAATTAGAGGGAGCAGCATTTCTGAGTGGGATTATAGTGGGAACAAAGGTGCACGAGGGGGCCGGCCCGGTGGCGCACTGGATANGGAAAAAAAAAAAAAAAAAAAAAAAAAAAAAAAAAAAGGTGCACGAGGGGTGTTCACAGGGCGGATGGGACAGTCGAGGCATTGAGGCTTGTGTTGGGGAATGACGGAGAACAGGGGGCCGGGTGGGTTTGCGGTCCCAGAAGGCCAGGCTGAGCGCTGGTCCTGCGGGTGGGGAAGGGACCACCGAGGGGGAGTGCAGCCTTCTTGAGGGAAGCACTGACAGGGTAGAAGAGAGACTTCGGCAACAGGGACAGATGCCAGCCCGGGACCTGGTGTGGCAGACACCAGTGGGCAGGAGAGGGTGAAGGCCCGAGTGGGGAGATGTGCTGAAGGGGAGCCAACGGGTCACCCCGGAGACAGCTCATGTCCACATGGCAGGAGGCTGAGCAGACTTCGACAGAAATAGGGAGGCCTGCAGGGGACCCCCCTGGGAAGTGGCAGTGCCCTAGGGGTGGCCCTGCAGCAGGCAGCTGGCATTGGGAGCCTGGAGACAGCAGAGTGGTTGGGGCATGTCCAGGCCATCTGCATGGGGACACTCTGCCCCGAGGTGAGGCTGTGGGGGACGCTTCTCAGGGGGGACAGAGGCTGTTGCCTGGGAAAGCCCGAGGTGGGAGGAAAAGCTTCTGAAAGGGGTGATGCCGCCCTGCGCACAGCTCTGAGCGTGTGCAGTGGGTCAGGGCTTCTCAGTGATCTGCGATGCTGCTTTTAGTTTTGTCATGAGCTCTCATGAAAACAACAGGCCTGATGAAAACCGAAAGCCCTCTCGAT
>NW_007732372.1:21736-23280 GCF_000696425.1 Galeopterus variegatus | reverse complement strand
AGTTTTGTCATGAGCTCTCATGAAAACAACAGGCCTGATGAAAACCGAAAGCCCTCTCGATATAGCAGAATAGAAAATAGAACTCCAAAGAACCAGCTTTCTTTGCATCCCGAGGGCTGCATAGTTCTCTCGGGCTGGGAGGACAATCTGGAACCCAGGCCTCCCCCGCCCTGACATCACCGCTCCTGACGTCTTGGAGAGCCATGCACCCGGGTGGAGATTTTCCACTGGCTCCAGGGTTACGTTTCTGTCACCACAGACTTTTTAACAAGTGCTCACTGGGTGATACCCCTGGCGGCAGCGGTGTTTCCAGGCTGGTGATTCAAGATGACTGTGCAGGTCGGGGAGATGAGGTGTCCTTTTTTGGCATAAGATCTCTTCCAAGTAAATGAATAGGCTCTTGCAGAAACACCGAGTGGGGGAAACGAGAGCCCATGTCCCTGCTGTGGCCACACGTTTATTTTTGCACCCGCCACCTGGTCTGTGCACTTGGAGGTCCCCGTCGGCCAAGCTACGACCCCACTAATTCAAAAAACCAATGAAAGCCCCAGCCGCAGGCTCGGCTCACTTCCTCCCCCGAGTGCTTGTGACAGCCTGCAGAAATCAGTGAGTTAGGAGAAGGAAAATGACATGTGGCTTCGCGTGGGCTCTCCTGTCGGTGTGATTCTGCAGTCTCGGTGGTGAATGGAAATTCTGTATCCTTCCCCGTCTAAACTTACCAGCAGGGCTTCCTGTTCTGATGCTCTGACCTGCTGATCAACTTTTATTGTTATTTTTTTGAACCACAGTTTTAAAAAAGTTAAACACACACACTCACAGGAAACAAAAACACATGAAACAACAAATTCTGTTTAAGGGCTGAGTAAGCGCGAAAGGCTTACAGTCCAAGAGCAAGGCCTGGGAAGAACATTCTCGGTGCAGCTCACTGACACAGCTCACGTTGTTAATAGTCTGCAACTCTGCCTGAGCTGTTAACACTTTTGTCATCTTGGAGGGGGTTGGGGCTGAATACCTCCCATAGTTCCTCCATCCAGACACACCATCTCTATTTTAGAGAAAAAGCAAACTGGAGTGTTGCAAGGAAAGACGAGTCAGGGGTCTGAGTGGACCACTGCCGAAACAAAGCAGCAACGAGCCAGCGTCCTGGCGCCTTCAGAAAGGCGTGTGTGTGTCCTCCACACTTGAGCGGTGGCTGGAGCTGTCCTGTCCAAGCCTTTGTTCTCGCCTTTTTCGCCTGATGGTCACTAAGTGTCCAGAGCAGGAGAACAAAACATCCTTGAGGTTGTCTTGAGCACAAATTCCAAGACTATTGTTAATATACAGGAAACTCCCCCTATCCTGGCTGAAGGGGGACGTTTTCTTGGTAGACTTTTTGAGTTAAGAGAAGACAACAGAGCTTAAAGCTGGCAGCGTGGTGTGGAGATGACACAACCGGTTTTGCTTCTCAAGAGTATTGTGGTTTCTGCTTCTGGGTCGGGTCTGCTCAAGCCAGACCACACATCATGAGGGCTCCGGGTGGACATCTTTGCGTAAAGAGCTGATCC
>NW_007732372.1:18714-21169 GCF_000696425.1 Galeopterus variegatus | reverse complement strand
TCAAGCCAGACCACACATCATGAGGGCTCCGGGTGGACATCTTTGCGTAAAGAGCTGATCCTAGAAAGGAGTCTGACAAGTCTGTAGAGAGGTCCCCGAGACCCGCGGCATATCGTGCTGGCTCTTTCTGGAGGCACCAGGCTGCATTTGCTTGGAGCAAGGGCGCACGCTTTGTAGATAACTAGGCATGACTCCGACCCACCGGTGAGCCCAGGGAGCTCCGGGGCCTGGAGAACTCATCTGCCCAGCAGGGCCGGGCACTGTGCTGTCAGTGGTGGGCAAGGCAGAGGGCCCATCTTCCTGGGGCTGGACCTGCCTTCGTTGCCTGCAAAGGGCCAGATAGCAAATATTTCCTGCTTTGCAGGCCGGACATCTCTGTCCCAACTACTCAACTCAGTCATTGTAGGTGAAAGCAGCCACAGGTGAATGGCATGAATGCATCCCAATAAAACTTTATTTATAAAAACAGGTTTGGGCCCATTTGTTTACTGCCCAGATGTTTCCTTCTGAGCTTCTGAAGTGCAGGAACAAATTCTCACTCATTTCTGTCTTCCTGGTGCCCAGCGCGGGGCCTGACTCACGGTGGGCCCTCAGGGGCCTGTGCTAACACCCCATGAATGTCTTCCAGGGAAGATGCTGTGGCTCTCTAGGTGTGTTCACAACTCACGACGTGAGCTGTACTCAGAGTCACGATGCCAAGTTGTTTAAATTAACGGACCCTGGCATCACGCACACGCACACACAGGTACATGCACAGGTATCTTGCGACAACTCTCCCGAGACACAGGCAGCTTATATTCCAATTCTCTTGTCCTTTTGAGTCCCTCCCTTCCTTCCCCTTCTCTCTTTTTCCCTTTCTCCTCTCTCCTCTTTCCCTGAATATTTACTGTGCACTTTCTTGGTGACAAACACCAGAAACAGAAGACAAGCAGACATAGCGTCCGGCTGCAGGGAGCATCTGGTCCAGTGGTGGATCAGCGTTTCCCGCTGCAGAGGGACACTCTGGTGGCTTCACTGAGGATGGACAGAGAGAGCTGACGTGGACGGAGGGTTGGAGAGCCGCGTAAGGTAGGAAATGGCACTGTCACCGCAGGGGTGGGGAGCTGGGACGTTACTGTGACATGACTGATCTACAGAACTTGGACGGTAAGTTCCTTTGAGGTTGTGCTGGTGCAGAAATTAGTCACCCTGACCGAGGAAGGGCCCTGGGGAAGGGGAGCCAGTGGACAGAAGCCCTGTCCTTAGACTCCAGGCATGTCTTCCTTCCAGCAGTGGCCCCTGGTCTGGGTTGACACTGGGCCTCTCTCTGGGCCTATCACTCCCTTAAGCCATCAGGCGATAGAGCTGTTGTGTTCCTGATGTGAACCACAGTGTGCTTTTTGCATTACCAAGGAGCCTCGAATTCCTTGTCCCAAAACACGGCAGGGGCTGGCTTCAGTGCCTGTCCCCCAAACTAACAGTAGACATAATGGTTTTCTACAGCTGCCTCCGCCTTTGAGCCACGGATTAGGTTTGAAAGCCATTCTGCAAACGCGCAGTCCTCAGTGATTTTCTGTTTATAGGACAGAGGCAGGAACACGTGTCTGCTATTTTGATCAAGCTTTGTAATCAAAGTGTATGTAATCGGTTGTAGAAAGTTTGAAGCAAAAAAGTAGACAAGTCTTCACGTAGGGGGCAGAAAACTAAGCTAAACAGACAATTTAAAACCTAAGAAAAGTAACCCAAGAAGACCGGATCAGACAGTTTTGGAAAAACCGAATGCAAGGGCGAGCTTTGTTTAAACAAACCTTACCGAGGAACCCAAAAGCTAAAACAGGTAAGGCCTGGGCTGCTCAGGGTGGAGCTGCACCCAGGCCTGTCCGTCGGTGCTAATCAGCCAAAAGACATGGCTCCTCTGGGGAGGGTGACTGGTGTGTAAGAGGGTGTCTGCGTGAGCCTGGGATACAGGACCCTGCCCCGGGCACATCTTGCCTTTAAGACAAGGCACAGACACCTCAATCCCCAGTGATCTGGCTGGCTCGCTGTGGCCTGTGTCCTGGAGGACACTGGTAGGGGAGGTCTCTGTGAGTCATCCCACACCAGGGCCTGGATACATGTGCCCCAGGACTGGTGCAGGTGAAGAAAGAAGGACAGAGCCAGGTGTGGTGGCCCGGAGGGCGGGAAAGTGACAGGCAGGGCCAGCTGGCTCTGAGCAAGGGTGCACAGGGCAGGAAACGGCCGCTCTCTCAGGTGGGACTTAGAAACCAGGAACAGGATGCCAGAAAGGACGAGAAGGAACAATGGTCATTCTTCCATTGAAAGCCGACATTCCCTGCGAGAGGAAGGGCTCCCCATGCAGGGGACGCCAGGGGGGGACGGAAGGGAAGGAAGGGGCCAGAGCCTGCACCAGCCCAGAGGAAGCGACAGCCTTTGGAGCTGTGTTTGCAATTCGATATGTTCCCAGCTTGCACCCATC
>NW_007732372.1:16149-18169 GCF_000696425.1 Galeopterus variegatus | reverse complement strand
AAGAGGAAGGGCTCCCCATGCAGGGGACGCCAGGGGGGACAGAAGGGAAGGAAGGGGCCAGAGCCTGCACCAGCCCGGAGGAAGCGACAGCCTTTGGAGCTGTGTTTGCAATTCGATATGTTCCCAGCTTGCACCCATCCTGGATGGTGGCTTTCCTGAGTGTGGCTTTCCCAGGTCACCCGCTGCACGGCCTCCTCCAGGAGGTGGGACACCTCGAAGCCCCCCAGGGCCAAGGTCTCGGCCATTCCATGTGTGCTTCTGCAAGACTTACCCTCTGCACTCAGGGGCAGAAGGATTTCCCAGAAAAAATAAAGGAACTGGCCAATGTAATCAACGCACACAAACCCCTCCTCTTTGCAAACAGGCGCCTGTCTCCAAAACAATCACAACTGCCCCGTGAAATAACACTTGTCCAGTACAAAGGAAGTGGTGTGCGATGGGACTGCTTTCCCGTTCCAATTCCAACATTCCCGATTGTTCTGCACGCAACAATGGACAAAAACGCCGAGTGGCACCCGCATGGGAGAGCCCCGGCCTGCGCAAGCCTTCAGGAGCCTTGAGTGACCGGTGGCCGAGCAGTCACCGTGGCCTCCCACTGTCACCCCGGCAGAGGTGAGCTCATCACGTACCCTCTGTGCCCCTGCTCTGCATGTACCTCTGGTCTTGGCCTCTCGGTCCCCTCAGCGCAAGGTGGTCCCTTCGCCAGCAGCAGCTGGTGGCTTGAGGACGTTGTTTGGCAATGAGGAGTGGACAGTGGTTGGGGAAGGGGCAGCGGAGAGGAAGTGTTCGTCCTCGGTTCTGACCAACAGAAGTGTTTGGGGACCTTGGTGACGATGGTCTTGTTGTCTGTCATGGACTGATTGTGTTCTCTGGGATTCACAGGTTGAAGCCCCAACCTCCCATGTGACCCTATGTGGAGACAAAGCCTTTGTGGAAGCAATTAAGGCTAAATGGGGTCATTAGGGTGAGCCCTGTTCCAATAGGGTTTGTGCCCTAAAAGAAGAGATTCGAGAGCTCTCCCTGTCTCTCCCCCCGTCTCCCTGTCTCTCTCTCTCTCTCTCCCCCCACCATGTGAGGACACAGCAAGAAGACGACCATCTGCAAGCCAGGAGCACAGTCCTCACTAAGAACCGAGTCAGCTGGCACCTTGACCTTGGACTTCCAGCCTCCCGACTGCGAGAAATAACTTCCTGTTGTTTAAGCCACTCAGCCCAGGACGTATTTGTTACGGCAGCCCTAGCAGATTAATACATCATCCAGTGACAAATCTGAAAGACAAAAGGGACAGGAAGTCTCAGGGCACCAGGGGACCCCGAAGGCCATCTAAGGCATTGTCCTGTGCAGCAGGTGACGGCCGCCCTCCCGAGGCCCCACCAAACCTTCCCCCAGGGCGTGGCCAGTGCATTCACTGGGCGTGTGTGTGGGGCTCAACTTTTGTGTTTTGTTTGCTGAAGTGGAGGAATGGGAGCCCTAGAACATCCGCATCCTTCTCTAGGTCTTCACTCTGTCACTTCGTGGGGTACCCCTCCCTGCGGGCTAGAGCCAGGTGTGACTCTAGCCAGGGCCACCTCACCTGCGGCCAGGTGATTCTTCAGGCAGGTGGTAAACAGTCGGGAGAGATAAACTCCTGATAAACCGAGTCCCGCATCCATGCAGATGTGCCTGCTAATAAAGAACAAGGGAGTAAGGACCATGGAGTATTTATGGCCTCAAGAAGCAGGGCAGTTTGGAAACAGATGTTTTATTAGCTTCCCGTGAGGCCCGGCTGCTCTCGTAACATTTCTATTTCAGGGTTTTTTGCAGGAAAGCGATCGCTCTATCAATAGCATGGCAGACAAGGTTAGGGAGGTGATTGTTGTCATGTGGGGAGACCAGAGCCCGAGGGAACCGCATGGTTCTGTCCCCCAGCCTCGGTGGCACATCCAGACAAGACCTCTCCCCACGGTGATCGGCTGTCTCTGTCTCCTTTCGGCCACATGTCCTTGCCTACCTCTGGGCACCTTCTTTTTTTTTTTTTTTT
>NW_007732372.1:10409-15707 GCF_000696425.1 Galeopterus variegatus | reverse complement strand
GTGAGGCCCGGCTGCTCTCGTAACATTTCTATTTCAGGGTTTTTTGCAGGAAAGCGATCGCTCTATCAATAGCATGGCAGACAAGGTTAGGGAGGTGATTGTTGTCATGTGGGGAGACCAGAGCCCGAGGGAACCGCATGGCTCTGTCCCCCAGCCTCAGTGGCACATCCAGACAAGACCTCTCCCCACGGTGATCGGCTGTCTCTGTCTCCTTTCGGCCACATGTCCTTGCCTACCTCTGGGCACCTTCTTTTTTTTTTTTTTTTAAAATCCTATATAAAGATGACCGGTAAGGGGGTCTTAACCCTTGACTTGGTGTTGTCAGCGCCGCGCTCTCCCAAGTGAGCTAACCGGCCATCCCTACATAGGGATCCGAACCTGTGGCCTTGGTGTCATCAGCACCACACTCTCCTGAATGAGCCACAGGCCGGCCCTAGGGCACCTTCTTTTTCTCCCGAGGTTTAAAAATCTTTAAATTTTGTTCTTTACTTTTTATGCTGGAAAAAATTCATACCTTGGAAAAGCTGTAAGAATAGGGAAAGCCACCCCATGCACCTGTCATATGGACTCACAGGTGAGCACCTTGCGTCCTCCGTCTCTAGGTGCAGATCCTGCTCCTGTTATCTGCTGAGCAGACTGAGATTGACTTGTAGACACGACGACCCTTCACCCTTTCATGCCTCCGCGACGGCCTCCTGAGAATAAGGGCTTTATCCTGTTATAACCACAATGTGCCGATCACATTCAATACTATCATCCAATGTAAAGTCCATATTCACATGTCACCAGATGTCCCGATGTCGTCCACTGTGTCTGCTTATTCTGTCTTTCTGGTCCCTTTCAACCTGGAACAATTCTATGGCCTTTCCTGGGACTTCACGGCATGGGTGTTTGGATCCAGTAGGATCTGTAAAGGGAGAAGGGACAGATGAGGGACGTGCCTTATGCCATCGTGGGAGGAGCTGGGAGGTGAGGCTCTGGGGGGCACTGTTGGGGGATCAGAGGAGCGTGTCCTCCTGGGACCACGGGGGCAGCTGGTGAAGACATCTGTGAGGCCGCTGGGCCTGGGTCTCTGCAGGACAGTAGACGGGCAGTTGGGAGGGGAGAGCAAGGTCACAGTGGTGCCCATGGGGACACAGTGGCATGTCTGTCCCCATCACATCTGCAGGAGATGTTGGAGCCCTCCACCATGGGGCTGTGCCCACGCCTGGCCCAGGACTTGGACAAGCTGAACAGGGAGAAGTGTCGCGGGAGCTGGAGATGTTGTGGTGACCCGACGGAGACACCAGCACGTCAGCCCCAGTGGACCCTCCCAGCGAGTCCTCCACCCTGTCTTCTGGATCTTTCTCCCTGGGCCGGCCCTCACCGTTTGTCCTGCCCACAAGAGTCTCTGTGCTCCTGTGCAAATGAGTGGGATGGATGCAGGATCGGGGGCACGTTTGCAAGTTATCCTTCGGGCTCAGCTTGCACACCCCTGGGTGTGCTCCCCCACCCTGCCGAGGCCCCGCCATGCCATGCTGCTGTGACTGGCTTCCTCCACCTTATCCCAGCCGCACGTTCCCTTGTGTGGCTCCCCTGTGCCATCGTGAGCTTTCCCTGGAGGACAGGGCCCGTCCCACCCACGGCTGTCTCTCCAGGATCCAGCCCAGTGCCTGGCACAGGCTCAGNGGGCCCGTCCCACCCACGGCTGTCTCTCCAGGATCCAGCCCAGTGCCTGGCACAGGCTCAGACAGGGATGTACCAGTGGCTCAACTTTTCTGGAAACATCCTGAGTCTGCTTGGGTGACGACTTGTACTCAGGTTCTCACTACGGAGAACGGCTTAGTAGACGGACCCTGGTGAATTAGGCCTGCCCAAATCCATCCATCTTCAGTGGTGACTTCCTTTTGGGACACGACTGTTGTCATAAAGGGGAGATTTGATTTCCAAGTACAGAAAACTGTATGTAATTGTGGCTTCAACAAGACAGGAGCTTATTTTTCCTACATAAACCAAGTCCGGCGGGAAGGAATCCCCCAAGTCTGGGGGGGCCCTAGAGAGTGGCCCTCAATCCCACCGTCCAAGAGGACAACACTCATATTTCAGGCAGCAGAAAAGAAAATGGGACAAAGAAGAAAGGCAGCCTGGCCACACTGGCTGCCAACGCTGGGAATGCCATCCGTGCTCTGCGCGGCCGTGTGCCCAGGTAAAAATGCTGCTGCCGTGGAAAAACACAGGAGGGTTTTGCCCGATCCCCTGCAGTCCGTGCCACACCTGCATTTGGGAGAAGGCCCTGGGTCTTCCTGCTCACTCTCTCTCTCTTTTTTTTTTTTGCAGGATGGGAAGGGGCTGGAGGCCCCAGGCTCTGCACTGTCACAGCAAGCGGGTAGCAGTGTGTGGCGACTGGATTTTCTGTGTTGGACAGCGTGAAGATGTCCACAGTGCAGATATAAAAACTCAGGGAGCAGGCTGCACTTCAGTGCATTGGAAAAAAACAAAACAAATGAAAGAAACAACCACCCCCACACCCAAGGGAAGCGGACCTTGGCATAAAGGCAGTGGTGGGGAGAGGGGAGCCGCGTGAGTTTCTGCAGCAGGGCCTCGGGCTTGTTTCAGTGGATATTTGGCCCTTTTTGCTATGATTGAAGAGTGTGTTTGCTACAGGGAAGGAATTCTGTCTCCTTTTAAAAGCACCAGTCTCATGGGAGTGTATCAGAGGAGTGTGCTCCCTGGAGAGCTGTTTCCAAACTACTTGTGGCCGAGTTTATTTTGTTTTACTAAAGAATGCCCAGCGGAACACTTTCTCCTCTTCTCGTGCTTTCGGACTGGTTGTTGTAGCTTTGCCTCCGAAGAGCACAGCGGGTGGATGTAAACCAGGGTCCTCCGGCTGCTGTGCCTTTGGGTGGGGCCTGGTGGCATCACCTGGATTCCAAGTGGTCATTGTGGGGTGGGGTGGGGGAGGTGTGGTGTGCTGTCCCCTCAGCCAGATTCCACCCAAAAAATGAAATGCTGGTGTTTATTCAAGTGGACATCATGCTGGGGCCTGGACTATCTCTATTGCAGCCACGGCCACTACTGTGAGCACGGCGGGACCTGGTGAGCATGGTGCGTGCCTGGCAAGCATGGCGTGTGCCACTGTGCTGGGTTTCAGGGGGTTGAGCACATCTCCTGCCCTCTATGTCCTGACATTGCTCGGCAGGCCAGGGAGGCAAGCGCAGGAACGTTGTGTAAATCAGTCTGTGGTGTGAACACCCCACACAGCAGTAGCACCTGCCATATACTGAGCGCATCTCACGTTCTACGTCCTGCATACACAAGAGCTCAGTTCATCTTGTGACAATGACCGTCAAAGACAGGGACTGCTTTCTCCCTCCCCAGATGAGAACAAGGGTGTAGACCGTGGGTACTTTGCCTCCTGGTCCACGTGTGGTGGGATTTAGGGGTTGGGGTGGGACCCTCAGGATGGGGAGCAGCCCAGCCCATGACATTTGTGCAGGAAGGTATTCTCTGTCACAGGTGGGGCTTGGTGGCTACAGTGGATGTCACGTGGAGCAGCATCCCACACAGAATGGCTGCACCCTCCACACCCACACCAGCTGGGATAGCGTCTCTCCCCTCAGAAGCAGCCACCGTGGCTGACAATCGTCCCCTAGTGACCCAGCCCAGGGCTTCCTGTGATATTGCTCATGCCAAGACAATGTTAGCACTTTGGCTTTAGGTTGGGATGACGAATTCACCTCCTTAGAGTAGATCTCCCTTCCCAAATGCTTCTCTTCGAGTCCACGCCACGGTTTAGTGCTGGCTCACTTTGATCTGTTAGTTTTTGCATGTCTACGAGTTTATCAAGCTCTACAGAAGAGGGGCCACGTAGTCGAAATCCTCTGCCTGGTATAACCCTAACAGAGCAGAGAGCAATACATTCTTAGAGACTAACTGATAGATTTAATAATCAAAAAAGTTAACTCCTCACCTTGTGGGTGTCTTTTACAAAGCAGCGTCATTATTCCATTAATAATTTGTTTTTTCTTCTGAGCCTAGTGGGAGGGAGACCTCACAGTCTTTTTGGTGCACTGTTCTGTGGAGCTATTCATAAGCCTTTGTTTCCTACTGCACTGGTCCGTGTATTTCCCATCCTAGGAGACAGAGTCATGCAGGCAGGGGTTGCACTGAGCCAGCACTGCAGAGACTCCGCCCTGTTAAACCCCAGGTGTAATCCAGTGAATTCTTTTACATCAAATAATTGTTTTTACACTTCCATGCATGGAATTGTTGGCAGTTTCTGCCTCAAGAAACCATTGTTTCAAGGTTTTCCCACATTTCTTTCTTCTAGCTGTTTTCTTGTTTCAGTGAACAACAAACATTTCTAAAGTGGCAATGTCGAAAAGGGGCAAGTCGTTGTCCCTGCCCTTAAGGGGCTTGCAATCCAGTTGGGAGTCGAGACAAAAGGAATGGAGAACACAGGAAATAACAGAACTGCCATGACGACACAGCACCCAGACCTAAGTTTCAAACTGCAGGTTGGAATCCATTGGTGGATGGGTTGTAAAATCTGCTTTTTTTTTTTTTTCCCCTTTTTGTCTTTTTTTTTTTACTGACCAGTAATGGGATCGCAACCCTCGGTGTCGCGCCCGTACTGGGGACCGGTAACGGGATCGCAACCCTCAGTGTTGCGCCCGCACCGCGCTCAGCCAGTGAGCGGGAACCGGTCTCCACATGGGATCCGAACCCTCGGTGGGAGCGCCGTCGCGTTCCCAAGCGGCGCACTCTCCAGTGCGCCACCAGGCCGGCCCGTAAAATCTGTTTTTAACAGGTCACAATCAGCATTTGAAAAAAGAGAAATAACTAAAATAGTAAAGGTCAAAGTGTATCTGATGGAGTAAGCAAAAGAATTGTTTTGTGAAAATTTGGTTCCGTGTTACATATAGATATAATGCATTTGTTACTGTGGGTCATGCTCCCATATGTTTGAAAGCTTCTGACAAACCATGTGAGATAAGCAGGGACCAGTGTGTGAGGGAATGTCACAGGAGGGATTCTTACCTTGTGTTTGGGTCATGAACTCTTAGCCATTTGCAAGCTACTGAGAGTCTCTCTAGAAAACACTCACATACCCGGCATTATTGCACATGATCTTGGTAGTTCATGGACTTTGCAGCCCATTTGTGAGGGTTAAATCGTTCTGATCTGGAGACTAAGGTCAGGAGGGAGGAAGGGGAGGCTGGGGGAGACAGTAGGGTCCACATCTCTTTGGGCCTTGCGTTTCTGATGAGGAGAAAAGACGATCCATCTCCCACAGCAGGTCAACGAAGGCTTCCAAGG
>NW_007732372.1:6367-10342 GCF_000696425.1 Galeopterus variegatus | reverse complement strand
AAAAAAAAAAAAAAAAAAAAAAGATAAGTAATAAAGGGCCGGCCCGGAGGTGCACTGCTACAGTGAGCCTCTTGGGAAGCCTGGCGGCTCTCCCGCCGAGGGTTCGGATCCCACATACAGACCGGTTCCTGCTCACTGGCTGAGCGAGGTGCGGGAGCAACACCGAGGGTTGCGATCCCGTTGCCGGTCCCGGTCCGGTACGGGCGTGACACTGAGGGTTGCGATCTGTTGCCGGTCACGAAAAAAGACAAAAAGGAAGAAAGAAAAAAAAAAAAAAAGATAAGTAATAAAAATGTGCTAAGAAGCTTACTTATTTTATAAAATTCAACAGTAACTGTACCAATTGTTTAGAACTTAGAACTTGGTTTTCTTTTGCGTGGGGAGGACTATTTTATCACAGATGCTGTCTGTGATAAAATCGTATCACATTGCCTGTGCATGATGAAAATAAAAAGTAGACTCAGTGTCTGGTTGCTTTTATTCTTGTTTTTCAATTCTCTACAGATACTGTCCCAGAGAAGGTGACTCACCTGGCTGTGGCTTCATATCTCATTGCTAAAGGTTGTATCACTGTGTTGCCTAAAATACACACTCAAACTGTGCATTCATGACTGCTGTTTTGACATGAGGTCACCAAAATGAATGGTGGATGGTTTTTCTGCAATAAACATCAATTTCCCGTCTGCTTCCTCTACTCCAGCACCAGCCAATTAGCATAAAGGTCATATTTTCTGGAAGGCAAAAGAGAAAATCACATCGAGGACTCAAAACCTCACCCCAGTCTCTGCACGGAGTGCCTGCTGCGTGCCTGCCTCTGCACCTAGAGTTGTATGTCAGTCATTTCCTTAATCCCATGAACGCTGGTAAGCAGATGTGAAATTATGAGCAACCCCATTTTTCAGGTAATAAAACGAAGGCCCAGAGAGATGAAGGGAACCCACAGCCTCACAGCTAGTGCAGGGCGGAATCCTGATTCATATCCAGCCGGCTGCACTCTGAACCTCCAGCCCAGGGCTTCGGGGTAGTGGGTGAAGCATTAAATCCCCAACACTCTAGAATGAAGACGTTTATCAAGTTTGCTGGATTTTTTTCCTCCAGCAGGAGATAAGACAAAACAGTACTAAGATTCTGGTTCTCTCTTGGCACCACCCAGCATGAAAAATAAATGACAGAAAGAGGAAGAGGTAACAGGTGTCCCTGGGCCCTTATTGCTCAGGGCTGGACATTACACCTGCATCTTTTCCACAAACATCACTGAGCACCTTGCTGGCACCAGCGCCCCTCCAGGGGCACCAGCAGAAACTTCTATTCTGCATGGGTCTGTCCAAGGAGCATGTCACCCCAAGAAAACATTGAGACCCACGTTGCCAGCCTGGGTCTTCAAGGACTGGCATTCTATGTGGGAAAATGGCTGCTCCTACAAGCTGTGGAAAGAAATAAAAACTTCCTCCCTGAGAATGCCTGTTCCATCAGCAGACCCTTGGCCTTGGG
The DNA here is from genome assembly GCF_000696425.1 of Galeopterus variegatus. Taxonomy (NCBI): domain Eukaryota; kingdom Metazoa; phylum Chordata; class Mammalia; order Dermoptera; family Cynocephalidae; genus Galeopterus; species Galeopterus variegatus. The sequence goes on along the minus strand of NW_007732372.1, from coordinate 8,851 downwards.
GTTGGCCAGCCACGATGCAAGGTATGGATCCTGACCTATCTCTTTTATTTCCTCTGCTCTCAACCAAAAGCTCAGCCACCTCCAGAAAGGCTGGCAGCTTGCCCAGGACAGAATCACGTTTCCAAAACCCTCTGGTGCATCAGGGACTCAGGTTTCCCAGACCAGCACGTGACCAGCAGCTCCATCACTCCCTGGATACCTACACACTCCTGCGATGGACTCTTAAGCTGCCGAACATCAGGCCTGCCCCACCCCGTGCTGTGACCTTGCTCTCTCTTCCCCAACTGCCTCAGCCAAATTCCACCTGAAAAACGAAATGCTGGTGTTTATTCAAGTGGACATCACGCTGGGGCCTCAACTATCCCTATCGCATAGGATGGCAGGTGGGCAGAGTCACCAGAGGGAGAGTCTTTTCCTTGCATCATGGAAGCAACAGGTGGTTTCCCTCCAAGCGGTCTGGCCAGGGAAGGGGTTGATCTCAAAGAAAGTCACCTTGGAGGTTGAGAAAGGGAAGGCAGCCATGGGGCCACCAGAGGATGTGGGACACAGAAGGTGACCACAGAGAGGGACCCTGCCTTCCCACTCCTTCCTGAAAGCCCTCTTTGGGGTTCTGGGGTCTGTGAGGAATTCTAAGATGATGGGGCATAAAATCCCTTAGCAGCCCAGGCTGGGCCGATACCAGGGAGGGACAGGGGAGTCATGGGCATCATACAGGCCACCTGAGGAGGAGGAAAAAGCCCCCAAGAACCCCTGAAGGTCTCAACCTTCCAGTATCTCAGACCGAAGTGTTTTGGGGCCTGCATTTATCCAGGTAATGGCCTCCGATTTCACACAACTTCTCACTTGCAGATCTGGTCATAGGGACTTGGACCATTCCCGCCAGGGCCATTGTGGGAGAAGCTATGTGAGAGCCAATTTGGAATTGATTTTGGCGGGGGGGCAGGTCCGATGTTCCGCAGCTTAAGAGTCCATCACTGGAGTGTGCGGGTGTCCAGGGAGCGATGGAGCTGCTGGTCACGTGCTGGTCTGGGAAACCTGAGTCCCTGATGCACCAGAGGGTTTTGGAAACGTGATTCTGTCCTGGGCAAGCTGCCAGCTTTTCTGGAGGTGGCTGAGCTTTTGGTTGAGAGCAGAGGAAATAAAAGAGATAGGTCAGGATCCATACCTTGCATCATGGCTGGCCAACCCCAAGGCCAAGGGTCTGCTGATGGAACAGGCATTCTCAGGGAGGAAGTTTTTATTTCTTTCCACAGCTTGTAGGAGCAGCCATTTTCCCACATAGAATGCCAGTCCTTGAAGACCCAGGCTGGCAACGTGGGTCTCAATGTTTTCTTGGGGTGACATGCTCCTTGGACAGACCCATGCAGAATAGAAGTTTCTGCTGGTGCCCCTGGAGGGGCGCTGGTGCCAGCAAGGTGCTCAGTGATGTTTGTGGAAAAGATGCAGGTGTAATGTCCAGCCCTGAGCAATAAGGGCCCAGGGACACCTGTTACCTCTTCCTCTTTCTGTCATTTATTTTTCATGCTGGGTGGTGCCAAGAGAGAACCAGAATCTTAGTACTGTTTTGTCTTATCTCCTGCTGGAGGAAAAAAATCCAGCAAACTTGATAAACGTCTTCATTCTAGAGTGTTGGGGATTTAATGCTTCACCCACTACCCCGAAGCCCTGGGCTGGAGGTTCAGAGTGCAGCCGGCTGGATATGAATCAGGATTCCGCCCTGCACTAGCTGTGAGGCTGTGGGTTCCCTTCATCTCTCTGGGCCTTCGTTTTATTACCTGAAAAATGGGGTTGCTCATAATTTCACATCTGCTTACCAGCGTTCATGGGATTAAGGAAATGACTGACATACAACTCTAGGTGCAGAGGCAGGCACGCAGCAGGCACTCCGTGCAGAGACTGGGGTGAGGTTTTGAGTCCTCGATGTGATTTTCTCTTTTGCCTTCCAGAAAATATGACCTTTATGCTAATTGGCTGGTGCTGGAGTAGAGGAAGCAGACGGGAAATTGATGTTTATTGCAGAAAAACCATCCACCATTCATTTTGGTGACCTCATGTCAAAACAGCAGTCATGAATGCACAGTTTGAGTGTGTATTTTAGGCAACACAGTGATACAACCTTTAGCAATGAGATATGAAGCCACAGCCAGGTGAGTCACCTTCTCTGGGACAGTATCTGTAGAGAATTGAAAAACAAGAATAAAAGCAACCAGACACTGAGTCTACTTTTTATTTTCATCATGCACAGGCAATGTGATACGATTTTATCACAGACAGCATCTGTGATAAAATAGTCCTCCCCATGCAAAAGAAAACAAAGTTCTAAGTTCTAAACAATTGGTACAGTTACTGTTGAATTTTATAAAATAAGTAAGCTTCTTAGCACATTTTTATTACTTATCTTTTTTTTTTTTTTCTTTCTTCCTTTTTGTCTTTTTTCGTGACCGGCAACAGATCGCAACCCTCAGTGTCACGCCCGTACCGGAC
>NW_007732372.1:0-5367 GCF_000696425.1 Galeopterus variegatus | reverse complement strand
TTATAGCATACATTATACGAAGTTATACGATGCGGAGCATGTGGCAGGTGGAAACACATCTCCTCGTGACGTGGAGCTGTGTAGTCATTCTCCAGATGGGCGGTTGCTTTGTCCTCTGTTTCCTCCAGCCACTTTACCTTGTCTTGCTGTGAGGTGCTCCAGATCCAGCAGCGCTGTGCACGGGATGGTGCTTTTCCTTCTAGAAACAAACGGAAGGCTCCGTGGCTTCAGTGCTGTGTGATGCATGCCATCTAAGACACATCATAATAAGATTGTGTGGGCCTCTGTTTCTGGAGAGACAGCACCCCCTGTGCTGGAGGTGATGGTGGCAGTTTATGGTAGCTGTCAAAACGGCCCTGTGTCAGGCTGTGCACAAGTCTTGGCAAGACAGACAGAAAAGTTCTCACACAGGCCAAAGGTATGTCCGTAAACCAAGCTGAAGGCATTTTGAAGTTACCTGAAAGTGGTTTCTTAAAGGATAATGGATAACAGTGTCTGTCTTCTGTGTCTATAAGTACGTGTGGCCTGATTCTCTCTGTACCCCGGGACCTGCCTCTGACATATTTGCAGAGCCCAGAGCAGGAATACAAAGGAAGTCTCTCGTGTCTCCAAATATTCAGGAATATAAATCAAGCCTATGAACAGTTCAATAAAATATGCTTTTGTTCTCATACTTTAAAAAATATATATTCATAAAGACAAAATTGAAACGTGTAAAGCTATAATTTTTACATGACTAAAAGTCAGCAGATGTCAAAGATGACTGAATTATTACTGCACATGTTTAAATGTTCTTTTGTTCTGTTAAAATGACCAACAAAATAAGACACATATAATTTATAGTGATTATATATTTATTTCCTTAAATTAATATTTTGCCTTTATTTCAGCATGATCACAAATTCTGTCATGATCATGAACATTTTCATATAATTTCCTTCTATTCATAGCAATGAGCTAAAGGATTTTTAAAATGTAAATGTATTTAAAGTACACAGAATTTGAATATATTTTTAAGAATGTGAAAGTACATGTAGAGACACCCAAAATTTATATTCTCATATATATTTTCAAAGGAAGTTAGTTTTTCTTATCAAATATTAAAATTAAAAATTGAAAGGCAAAAATACAGATTATAATCAATAAATGTCCACACATTAAATAAAAGTTATTTAAATAAAACTGGATGTTAAATTTAATTTTCTAAAACTTAAATAAAATCTTATTAAATATTTTTGTAAATAATACTTCACAATTCTAGCATTCAACTTCCATCTAATTGCCAACGTAAAGAATTCCTGTTTTCCATCACGCCTGTTACATTTAGACCTGCATAGATGCCAGTTTAAGAATAATAGCAATCACTAAATATCACAGCCTTATTAAATATTTTTGTAAATAATACTTCACAATTCTAGCATTCAACTTCCATCTAATTGCCAACGTAAAGAATTCCTGTTTTCCATCACGCATGTTACATTTAGACCTGCATAGATGCCAGTTTAAGAATAATAGCAATCACTAAATATCACAGAATGTTCCTCAGCTGTCATGCGCAATGTTGCAAATACCATGTTGCTTCTTGAGTATACCCAGGAACAGGAATCAGAGCAAGGAAATGGATCCTTAAGTACTCTACTGGGAAATGATCATTTGTTATGCAAGAATCTGTTCATTCACGCCATCTGAGGGCAAAGAGCTGACTTGCTAGTTTGTCTTTTCTCTTAGTACCTAGTTCATCAGCTGCTTAAATCTTCCCCCACTGGGAAAGACCATCCTCTCTGACATCAACAGCCACAGAGCAACCTGCAGACCCTCATGGCACATGAAGACAGTGGGTTTTTCTTTTTATCTTCCAAAGACATGCAGCAAGAAATATAGAGCAGCACGTTCCTGGGGCCTGAGCAATGTTAGCTGAGGTTTTGCCAGCACCGAGCACTGGATCCCAAGTGACTGAGGGGCCATGTGGGCATGCAGAAAATGACATGTTTTCTGTACTTGTGAGGTTGGAGCTATGCAAACACCAGGGCTCAGGGCAGGAGAGTCCCTTTTGCCTGAGTCTCCCGGCAGTGCTGACAACTCCTCCAGATCAAGACTCTAGGGAAGATTCCTTCTGGGAGGTGAGTCCTTTTACCTTCTGGTGGCTGATTTATCCTAGCTCTGCCAGCCCAGCTCCAGGGGTCAGGTCTGGACCAGGCATCCCTCCTGGACAGAAGGATGCTCTCAAGAGACAGGGCCTGCTCCTGCTGCACGGTTTATTCCTGTGCTAGTTGGTTCTTGTAGTAGTGCAGGGTTGGAGATGAAGTAAAAAGTTATGCAGAGGGCTTGCAAGAAGAGCATGCTTTTGTAGTCAGCACATGGTTGCAGGGCGTGTAGACCTTGTATGGAAGCACACGCCACTCTCCAGGAAGACTGTACCTGGGTGCTGTCTTGGGGCTGGGGTGCACTGGATGGTCTTGGTCCTGATTTGGCCTGAGTCCTGTCTGACCTGGCCTTTGTCCCCTGCGTTCCTGACCTTGCTCCTATTTGCCGTGTCTCCCCTGTCCTAGACCCTGAGCTCCATTAGTTCGTCCCCCACCTCATAACTTCACCTGGACTCTGGATTCTCTCCTGGCTGACCATGGTGGCCCTGGTAGCTTCCCCCCAACCCCTCAAGGACACAGAGCAGAACACAGTCGAAGAAGACGTTTGAACTTCTTGTTTCTGAGGGTCTGACAGAAGGAGACGGACGTTCCCACACAGAATGAGCACAGAAGCAACATTATTTTAAAAAGTGAATGCCTGGGTAGATGCAAAGGCTCTTGCAATATTTTGGGTGGGTGTCCTTGTAGCCGAGGGGTCACCAGTGGGGGATTTCCACGGCCAGCTTGGCAGGATGAGGGCTGACTCAGGGCCTCTCTGGTCACCCTGGCAAAGTCTCCCATTTTAAAAAGGTTCCAAAGCTTTCCTAATGAAAACACATGACTGTAACGACACTTACAATTCATTGATTTCCTACACAAATTGAGCTTTGCGCCTGGTGAAATTAGGTATGTCTAAGAACACATTCGGAATATATTTAAATTGTGCTGTAATATGATTGTTTTCAAGGATACCCGGTTCTCTGGTTTCACAGATGTTTTGGTTGGATTTCATTTTAAAACTGCCTTAGCCAAAAACAACGGGTTCGTTTCAATCCAATATTTCACTTTGGACAATTGCTTGACTTCATGTAGTACCGCACGCTGGGACTTCGTCTCCCTGGGACCCATGTGCTTCTCTTCCATTAGCATCCATGGGAGCCGCAGAGACAGATTGGGGCCCAGGGGAAGACAGACCCCTGCTGCTCTTCACGGCGGTGGCCGTGAGTCTTGCAGAGCGGGAAGCTGGTGCACGCTAATAGTTGTGAACAGGGCATTGCCAGCCATATGCTGCCTTCGATTGCCTTTACATCGGGACATGCAGCATCTTGTTACCAAGCGTGGCAAAACACTGCACTAGATGGCAGGAGGCAGCAGCCACGGTAGGCAGAGGATTTTCCTTCCTGGGTATTGAGTGTGGCAGAAGTTCAGACCAGAAGGTCATTGTGGGGAGATGTGACAATACCATATGTCCTGGGATGATGGACTTCTCTTACCAAACTCTCCTTTGGGGGGAAGGTGTTAGGGTGTTAAAAACCCATTTGCATGTTAAGAGAGAACCCTTGGGAGAGGAGGTAAAGGTGGAATTTCAGGCTGGAGGCCACCGAGGGCTCTTCTGTAGACGTGTGAAGAATGGACCCTCACATTAGGCTGGTTGCCACTGGCAGACACGTCGTGGCCGTCTAATGAGGGATCTGGACTAGAAGGTTCTTAGGATTCAGTCTGAGCCTGAGATCCTGTGAGGTCAGTGAGAGGGCAGGTGCATGCTTCGTCTTCTGGGAGACCCACGTTCAAGTTCCATCTCCCAGCTTCTTGCTCGTTGTACAGGCAAGTTGCTTCACCTCTCTGAATGCAGCTTCCTGATCCCTAAAACGGATGGCTGGTATGTGTGGTATCTAGTTCTTAGGGACCTGAGGTGCCTGTGAGCCTCACACCCTCATAGGGTGCCAGCCTATCTGTGGGTGGTGGAGCTGGGTTTCCTGTGGGCTTGTATGGCACGTGGCTTTGTCAGTGCACGCCATCCTGTCTGATGGCCTTGCTCTGCATGAATCCTCCCCCTGCCTACCAATACCTGTCCGAGGTCACCAGATGACATGGGAATGGAGGTGGAAAGAGGGAGGTTTCCAGGCACCCTGACCTCAGCTAAAATCTCAGCTCTGCCAGATGTTAGCCACACAATGCCAGGCAAGTTGCTTGACTCCTGACTCCGAGCCATCCATTCCATAAAGTGGGGACACTGATTCCTGCTTGGCAGGTGTGGTGGGATGTAAATGAGGTCACCAGATGACATGGGAACGGAGGTGGAAAGAGGGAGGTTTCCAGGCACCCTGACCTCAGCTAAAATCTCAGCTCTGCCAGTTGTTAGCCACACAATGCCAGGCAAGTTGCTGACTCCTGACTCCCAGCCATCCATTCCATAAAGTGGGGACACTGATTCCTGCTTGGCAGGTGTGGTGGGATGTAAATATCAGAAACGGTGAAGTGTCTGGCCCACGGGAGTCATTCGATAATAATATCCTGTTGTTCAGAGCTACGTTCCCATGCCCGTAGGTCATTTACTTTAAAATACTTAGGCCGGTGGTTCTCCAAGTGAGGTCCCCAGACCAGCAGCATCACCTCACCTGGGCTTGTCCGAAATACCCCTCCTCAGGCTCTATCCCCACCTGCTGAATCAGAAGCCCGGGGACTGGGCAGCAGTGGCCCGTTTTCACCAGACCTCCAGGGGATTCTGATGCATGATAAAGTTGGAGAACCTCAGAATTAGAAATATTTTTCCAAACCTCACCTCTCAAGGTCATTTCTTTTGCCTGAGTAGGCTTGCTCCTGGATGTGAGTTGGGAGAGATTGCAAACTGGAGGGCCAACGAGGCGGGGGTGGATACTTGTCAGCTGGGGTTAGGTGACGTCTGTTTTCCTGAAAGGGCCCCAGGACCCCTTGAGAGCCATCCTCCAGGCAGCGCAGACGAAGGCCTTGTCCTCTCCCCTGCACTTCACTTCCCACGGCCGGCTGGCTGGAGCCCGGGTGTAGACGTGGACGCGATCGCCCAGGTGTGCTGTGGGAACGTGTTCTGTGAGGGGTGCTGCCAACCGGCCAGACAGCACTTTGCCTGAAGCCTGGATGGCATTATTAGGACCGCATGGGATTTCTAATTTTAGGGGAAACCTAATGCCGTGTTCTGTTAACCTGCCCCCAAAGGATGTGCTGGTTTCTTTCATGAGGTTTATTATCATCCCGCTCGCTGAATCAT
>NW_007732371.1:131597-134573 GCF_000696425.1 Galeopterus variegatus | reverse complement strand
TGCTGTAAGGTTTACCTAGGTATTGTCACTATTATCCCTAGAGGAGCAAACTGGGTGTCAGAGAGGCCTAACCAATTGCTCAGTGTCACTCAGCAAGTACCTCTAACACTTGTCAATCTGACTCCATTGACTGTTCTCTTAAATATGGGGAGGATGGCCCATATAGGTATGCAGAAGGCATACTGGTAGGCAAGAAGGGAGCAGGCCAGCAAGCTGGGAGCAGCCAGGTGTCCATGACTAGCAGAATACATAAATGAATGGTGGTACGTCCATTCATGGAATACTGCTCAGCCATGCAAAGGAGCAATCTACTACAACATGCAGTGATGNATGGTGGGAAAAATATTAGAACAGTGGTTTTCTACTGTGTGTAGATGCTCTGCTGGGAACTGAGCACTGGGAACCCACATCTGTAAACACTGCTGGGAGTGGAAGAGCCTCTCAGTGCCATGAGGACAGGGACTGTGGCAGTTTTCCTCACCATCCTTCTCTGGCATCTGCCATTGTACTGGTTCATAGCAGTCCCTCAATAAATATCTGTGAGAGAATCCACTCACAAACTGGGTATGTGTATGTCTACATGTTATATTCATTATCCCTGAATTCCTGCAATTTGTGCCACATAATTTTGCACTTGATTATATACCATATGGTAATGTTCTCTAATGTGTGTCGTTTTATCACCACAATCGTCTAAACTAACTCAGTGAGCAAACAAGTGACAGAGTAGAAGAGAGAAAGGCCGTGCGAATTGGGAAGTTCTGAGGTGATTATAGTGATCATGCAGCAAACCCATAGGATAGCCCTGCAGACTGCATTGGTGATTCTAGAATTGTTGGAAGTTTGCTCTGATAGTTCAAGCCAAGTGAATAAAGGTTGCATCTAGCACTGCACTGGGCACTGGGGGAGACACAGAAGTAGAATACGTGGTCTTTGGGCTGAAGGGCTTTATCTCCCCACCGGGAAGATAAGGTAAATAATGTATCCAGCACACTGCTGGGAAACATGGTTGGAAGGTCACTGCTTGGCTCCTGTGCTCGAGGCAGACACCACTCAGTCATGACCTTGTGACACTCTTTCCTACTAAGTCCCAGGCTGGCTCAGGCTGGTTTCCCACATGGCCCTCCAGAGAGGCACACTAAACAACTGGAGTCAGTAAGTGTCATGAGCATGAAAGTATGGGAAGTTGAAGGAAGGCAGTCACGACAAGATTGATGTGGGTTTCAGAGGTTGGGGTAGGCGTCATGGTGAAGGTGAGTTGATCTGAAGTTGATCACAGCTTCACACCCTGGAGCTCTGGACCAGAGACATATCTTTCAGCCTCACACTGAAAGCTCGGAGCATCTACAGTCACTCAGCTCAGCACCTCTCGGAGGAGTCTCGGGAGCTGACTTTCCTCCAAATCAAAGCTGTCCCTTGGTGAGGTGACGGTTGCCTATGCTGGGTTTGCTTACGTCTGGTTACAACACAGCCAAGGTTTTCTGTTTGCCTGCTGAATATGCTCGAGCAATGACATCCCCAAGCGAAGCATCCCTGAAAGGGGAGAAAGCCAGTGCTGCTGTGACTCCTCCTCATGCTGCAAGGTCCCCAGAGCACCCGGAGCTTCTGTGTGCCAAGAGCAGGGCCTCAAGCTGGACGGCGTGCACATAATGCCGCGCACTTGAAGGATGGAGCCTCTTGGGACGCTGCTTATGGTCTGAGTCTTTCAGAGGCAGAATCTGGAGAGATGGTACCTCCACTTAAGCAGAGCTGTTGTGTGGGGTCATTGAGAGGCAAGTCTGCTGGGAAAGGAGAAGAAACTGTCTCTTCTGCCTTCAAAGGCTTTTGTAGCTACGGAATCTTGCCAAATAAGGAAGATTGAAGGCTTTTCCTTTCAGCTTTAAAAAAGAGCTGCCATCTCTCCATTTCAGCCTGCACCAACCCCTAGTCAATTGTTCTATTTTATACTTTGCCAGGTTCCCAGAAAGATGTAAGATGGCTTCAAATAAAAAAAAAATAACAGTCAAGATTGTTGAAAAAGAAATGAAACCTAAAATCCTAAAATGTGGGGAGGTTCGTCTCAGGAGTTATTTTCTTTCCTGCTGTTTGGCATCCTTGGGAGACTTTTCCAGACTCCAGCACCACGATCTCACCACTCCTGACAACACCCCTAGCTCCTCTTGATTGATCTCATCCCTCTCTTGGACACCTTACCAAAAATTTACATTTTAGAATAGGATTTTGCTTGCTGATCCGAAGGAGATGTTTTCTACTGTAATCTGAGGTTGGGTGAGGGTCAGGGAGGGAGGAATTTTATCGGGACAGTTTTTACTAGACCAGCACTCACATCACCAGGTCACAACTTACTCTGCTAGTGGTTGAGACTGATATTGCTTGCTGATCCGAAGGAGATGTTTTCTACTGTAATCTGAGGTTGGGTGAGGGTCAGGGAGGGAGGAATTTTATCGGGACAGTCTTTACTAGACCAGCACTCACATCACCAGGTCACAACTTACTCTGCTAGTGGTTGAGACTGATTTTGACTTTAATTTCTGAAACTGCTGCATTCACACTTTTTCAGTTGGGTCAGTGTTTTATATTGGAAAACCCCCCATTTTCTTCAGTAAAACCTCCTATAAGTTCTTTATACGGATTTAATGTCTTTTTCTAGAACAGATGATAGATGAAGCCAGGGAACAGTGTGGCCATAAAAGACATATTGATTCTATCAGATTTGCCAGAACATTACTGCAGGGAAAAATCTAAAAAGTGACTCGAGAAATCAAGATGCTGCTGAAGCAAGTTCCTGGCCAGGAATCTTTTGGCTGCTTCTTGTTTTAAATTCTTTCATTTTGCATTTTGGGAAGTGACTCTCAAATTAAAGCCAAAATCCTAAATGCAAAAAGATAAATGCTGTCTGCTATGAATTCTGATTATTTCTCTTGAATGAGTAACCAAGAGAGAATGCCTCATATAATAATAATTTTGCATATAAAT
>NW_007732371.1:129351-130852 GCF_000696425.1 Galeopterus variegatus | reverse complement strand
GCATCCCAGACTTTTCAAACAGGTATGTCAATTCCCTGACCTTTCTATTACTAGCAAGACTCTCTGCCATTATTTACATAGGAATGTGCAAGGATGAGATTTTATTCCTCAGAACTAAGACTCAAAAGTAAAGACATAATGCCACATGTGCAGGTTTAGCACCCAGGAGGACCTCTTTGTTTAAATTCAAAAGCCAGAGTGCTGTTTGACCCAGTTCACCTGATGTCCTAGGTTGTATTGTTTTTTGAAAAGAGATTTTTGTGATCTCTACATAGTGTGAAAGCCTAATCAGCAGAAACAGGCACTGAACTCAGAGGAAGGTCCCTGTCACAATTAAACATGGAAATGATGAAGAGATCATATAACTAAAACTATAAAAAGTAAACATTACATGGGCCAGCTGCAATGGGATAGCATGTGCAGTGATGGGCCACGGCCTGGCATGCCCCAGGGCATGAAACACACCAGGAGACCTGTAGCCATGCCGGCCACTGAACTGAGCTCCCCTGAGGCCACAGGCCACAGTAGACACATGTGGTCAGGACACAGCTAAGTGGCCAGTTCCCTTCTGGGCTGGTCTGACCTTCACTATAATAATTCAGCTAATGAATTAATTTTAGAATGCTGCAAATGAGATGGAGCTGAGGGCTTCCCCTTCCGCCCACAGCCAGGCAAGCAACAGAGCACGCCCAGGGTCCTGAGGCAGGAGCCAAGGGCCGCCCCCTCCTGCCCACGACCAGGCAAGGAGCATGCCAAAAGCACCAATTCCATGTAGGTGGCCCGTGATAGCCACCACCAAAGCCACAGCTGCTGCAAAAGTGGCCCAGCATCACAGTAGTAGCCACAGCCACCATGCAGGTAGCCTGCGAGACACTCCACTGCATTGACACAAGGAGAGTCCACCAGTGGAGGCCAGAAGAAGAGGATGTCTCTGCACAAAGCCCACTCCAGAATAATAGAAGAAGCATCTTCTCTACCATAACAGTGGGGGACCTGAACACCCCTCTCAGCATTGGACAGATCATCTGGGCAACAAATCAACAGAGAAACCATTAATCTATTAGAAGGATAGAATAAATCTATGGTTATTAGAGGTGGAAGTAGGGGAGAAGGGGGATGGGGAGAGATTGGATAAGGGACATAAAGAATAATTATTATTTGTAATAATGAATATGCTGATTTGATCAACATATGATGTACACTGGTGATGGTAGTCAACATTGTACCCCCAAAATATGTATAATCAATTATGCCTCAATAAAAATAAAAATGGAAAGATGTGCAAATTATGCTTTTATTTGCATTTTTGTAATAGAGACAGATTGTTCCCCAAACACTATTCTGTAATGCACATATTGCATAATCCAATAAGGATTTTTGATTATTTTACTTTAAGACTTATATCGAAAGAAGTCTTGGGGCCGGCCTGGTGGCACACTCCTACAGTGCGCTGCTTGGGAGCGTGGTGGCGCTCCCGCTGAGGGTTCGGATCCCACATACA
>NW_007732371.1:126519-128535 GCF_000696425.1 Galeopterus variegatus | reverse complement strand
GAGCTTTATTTTTTATTTTTTTTGTCTTTTTTGTGACTGGCCACACCGCGCTCAGCCAGTGAGTGCACCGGCCATGCCTATATAGGATCCGAACCCACGGCGGGAGCGCCACTGCACACCCAAGTGCTGCACTCTCCCGAGTGCGCCACAGGGCCGGCCCTGATAGGAGCTTTAGATCCTCCAAATAATTGCTAGACTTCATATAGAGCCTTTCATGGTGGCCCCATGCATCCAATTTCTAAATCAAAGACTGATATTGTATGCATTTATGATTTTTTAAATAAAAATTATTGAAACAAATTTATTAAAATGTAATTCGCATACCATACAATTTTCTCATGTGTACAACTAAATGGTTTTTAGTATAATTACAGAGTTATGCAACCATCACCCCAATCAATTTTAGGACATTTTCATTACCCGTCAAAGAAGTCTTACTCCCCTTACCTATTACCAGCCCCTCAGTTCCCCCACTCAACCCCAACCTTAGGCAATGACAAATCGGCTTTCTGTCTCTGTGGATTTGCCTATTCTAGACATTTCATATAAATGGAATTCTACAATATGCAGTCCTTTGTGACTGACTTCTTTCACTGAGCATAGTATTTTCAAGGTTCATTCGTGTTGTAGCATGTATCAGTACTTCATTCATTTTTATGGCTGTATAATATTCACCATATAGATCTACCAAATTTTACTTATCATTCACCTACTAATGGACATTTGGGTTATTTTCACTTTGGCTATTATGGTTAATGCTGTACAAACATTCTTGTATGAGTTTTTGTGTGGACATATATTTTCATTTCTTCTGGAAGTGAAATTGCTGAGTCACATGGTAACTCTGTATTTAACCTTATGAAAAACTGCCAGACTATTTTTCAAAGTGGCTGTGCCATCGTACATCAACACCAGCAATGTACGAGGGTTCCAGTGTTTCCACATCTTCTCCAACACTTGCTATTATCAATCTTTTTGATTGTAACTATCCCAGTAGGTGTGTAGTGGTGATGGTCTTTGGTCTTTAATTTTTAAAATATTATAATGATGTCCTTAAGCCTAGATGGATTCTGTGTCAAGGAGAAGGGAAAGCAGGTGACACCAACCCGACACATGCTTCCTCTGAACTTGTGCTGCAGGAGGGCAATGATTGCTCACTGCTCTGTCCCCAGTGCTTAGAATAAGGCCACACACATAGTAGGCATTTTAAACATTTGTAGAATAAATGACCAAATGAGTCCACGGAGAGCCTACTGTATGTTAGCACTGGTATGGATGCAGATGTACAAAAGACATGGTCCTGCTTCTGAGGAGTTTGTCTTCTGGAAGGAAAGAGAATGCCAGTGTTCCTGAAAGGAAGTTGCTGATAGGGAGAGGCATATGGTAGGGGAAAGTACACTCGCTAATGTGTAGAGGGTGAAAACCTGAGCTCAATGGTCCTAGTCTGATTTATAAAGTCTGGTTTATAGGAAACGATGGGATTAAAACCACCAGACACCCAAAGTGCATGAGGGAGGAAGCCTTCTACAAGATAGCGAGAACCTCCCCAGACATCACAGCATTGCTCTAGGAGGAGTGCTCTCTCTGTCTCTGTCTCTGTCTCTGTCTCTCTCATGTGTGTGCCTGTGTGGCTGTGGGCTCAGAGTATACTACAGTCCTCCTCAAGTTCAGATTTTTAGTAACTTGCCCATTTTTCTTCCTTCCTGCTTCCCTAACTCCTTTCCTCCCTCCCTGACCTGCCTATCCATCACCTACCAGCTATCTATCATCACCATCTCTCCATCAACAATCTCACCAGCTCTAAGGCACATTTTATACAAATTTGTGTAGATTGAATACATAATGACTAATCTAAGTGAATGCACTGTGATTTAGATTTACTTAATAATTCTCTTGCTATTAAAGTTTATTTCCTTTTTCATTATAAATAATGCTGAAAATGAATCTGTTCATGACTTTTAGTTTCCAAATTTAGACTTTTAACAAAGATAACAGTCCAATTGTATTCTAGGACTT
>NW_007732371.1:123896-125860 GCF_000696425.1 Galeopterus variegatus | reverse complement strand
CTTTTAGTTTCCAAATTTAGACTTTTAACAAAGATAACAGTCCAATTGTATTCTAGGACTTTGGGCTCTCCCTTCACGGTGATGCCTGGTCCCAGGCCTCTTCCATCTGTGGTTACCCACCCCTGGGGTCTCGGAGTCTGCTTCCAGCCGGCAGAAGGGGAAGTGGCACCTGTTCTGCTGGATGCCAGAAAGTGGTATCCTTTCTGTTTACATCCCATTACGGAGAACTTATCACATGGACTCACCTGGATGTAGGGGGTTCCAGCTGGGCAGGCACTTCCAGGTAACAACTGAATATTCCGAAAGGAAGAAATGAGTTTTGAGTGGATAGTCTTCTCTGCCATTGTAGACTTTTAATGGCATAATCACTGTTCATTTTGATAACTTGGTATATTTTGTCCAGTAGACCCCCCACTGCTGTTGACATATTTTAATTTTATTTATTTTTTATTATGAAAGAAGACATGTATTTGGTCTTAGAGAATCTACTAATGGGACTTGTCCATTATATGCAGAACCAATGTGGCTACTATTCCCATTTTATTTTTCTTGGCCTGATTCCACCTGTCACTTTTTGGTCTCATGCTTATATTGCTCTAGTTAATTATTTTGATTCTGTTACTGTGTGGAACAATTGGTTGAGACTTTATCAGTGATTCCACGTGAAAGAGCAGGGAGAGACTGGCTCAATCAATTTTGAAAAGATTAAAAAAGAAGCCAATAACCAAAGAAATTGGTTTTCTTCCAAGGAGATTGCAGAACTGCAAAAATATCTCAGCTTAACTATAGGGTCTTATTCAAAATAAAAATAACTTCTTATTATCTGGAAATATTTTCATTTATCATTTTTCCTTTTTCCTGAGCTAGTTATTTTATATATCTTTGCAGTTGTTTCAAAAATGATTATAATTAAGATGTCACTTTTTCTAGATGAATAATTTGGGAGCTTCTTTTTTCAAAATCTCTGAGACTTAACCTCCCCCACCCCCAAATCTGGACAAAAGATCCCACAAGTGTTTTAAATGTTAATGTTACTGTTATAATGCTGTTAAAGAAATAGCAAAATTTGTGTTAGCTGAAATGAATCTCAATTTTAGTTGATCCAATCTGTATTATTTTTCCTTTGGGAAATTAAAAGCTGTAATAAAGCTTAATGAAGAACAAAAAATTTTGATGTCAGGTACAGATAGTTAATTGCAATATCTACTAAGTGACAGACCAGGTACGTTTTACAATGTTAGGGAGGGAAATTGATGAGGCAGAGTAAGGAAACTGCACAAGATTTATTCATTCATTCAATTCGTTCATTCAATAAATATTGAATCACCTATCATGTGCCCAACACTGTTCTAGTCAGGGTCTAGCTAGGTATATCTAGGGGTCTAGATGACTCTAGCTTGGGATGCACTTGGAAACAAAACAGACAAAGATTCCGGCCTTTGTGAGGCTTACATCTGAGCAGAGTGTGACAATAAGACTAATAAGAAAGTAAATTACATAGTAAGTTGAAACGTGATAGATATCCTCCTGTGCTTCATGGAGAGGATGTTATCAATAATCTGTGGTTACATTATAAATATATTATCTGAGGTGGCCAGGGTATGCTTGAGAAAGTATATTTAAGACCTAAAGGACAGGAGGGAGTGAGCCCCGTACAGATCTGAGGGAAGGGATTTTAAGCAAAAGGTGTCAGTGCAAAGGCTTTGAGGCTGGGATGTACCTATGATTCAAAGAACAGAAAGAAGGTAAATGTGGTTGGATTGGAGTTGCGTAGGGTAGATAGCAGGGATGAAGTCTGAGAGGAAATTGGGGGTGTTGGACAGATAATATCTCGTAGAACATTGCCCATTGCAAACACTGACTCTTATTTTGAGACAAATGAAGTCTCATCAGAGGGTTTTCAGTAGAGGGGTGATATGGTCTGAGTTACATTTTTTTTTTCCTTTTTGTCTTTTTTCGTGACC
>NW_007732371.1:121688-122607 GCF_000696425.1 Galeopterus variegatus | reverse complement strand
TAACTCAGTGAAAGTTGATGGCTATAGATGCTTTCAAAGACTTTGTCCTCAGCAACTGAAAGGATGGAGTTTCCATTGACTAAGGTGGGAAAATTATGGGAGAAGTAGGTTTCAAAGGGGATCTTAAGAGTTTAGTTCTGAACATGTTAAATTTGAGATGCCTGTTGTATATCCAGGTAGAGATATTGAATAGGCAATCAGATATAAGAACCTAAAATTCAGGGGAGAGGCTCAGGCTACAGATACAAATTTGGGGGTCATCACCATAGAGTTGGTAATGTCTAAGGCCATAAAATTGGTTAAGATTATCAAGAGAATAACTGTAACTAGAGAGGAGGAAGACTCCATGAGAGGTCATTGCTAACCTCATCAAGAGTGTTTTTGCTTGGCAGAGGGGGCTAACTTCAGTGAGTCTGAGAAGGAATGTGAGGAAAGAAATTGGCTATGGCAAGGAGAGTTAATTCTCTGGAGTTTTTCCCTAAGGGAGAGCTAAGAAATAGGCAATAACTGGAGAAGATGTTGGATCAAGTGAGGGTTTTTCTAATAGGATGAAAACATCAGAGCAGATGCTCTCCCTGAACAGTTGAGCACAATCCTATGTTTTTCTTGGCCTGTTTCTCCATTTTAAGCAGTAGAAGGAAGCTAGCATTTATGGTGCATTTAAAATATGCCGTGTTTGGTACGAAGCACATTCACATATTCATTTACTCCTCACAACCACATTGTAGAGTAACTATGATCACCTTTCAGGGTCTCTGAAAGGTGAAGAGACTTAATTAATGTCGCACAACTAGTAGATGGCAGAGCTGAGATTCAATTCTTCATCTTGCCTTTGACAAAGCCCATGCTCCTTTCTCCCTTGTAATTGCCTTTTTGAAAAGTTAAAATGTTCTCTGGGAAACCAATTTCACGAATATTT
>NW_007732371.1:118030-120316 GCF_000696425.1 Galeopterus variegatus | reverse complement strand
CTAGTGGTCTCTGGCAATTAGTGCATAGAAAGGCTGTCCAGGGTCTGTTAAAGTGGTGTGGATTTTTGAAGAGCTTGAATTGCCAATGGGGACATTTGTATAAATGCTAGTGAGTTAACAGGAAAATGTGGGGATTTTCCTCAGGTTCCTCATATCCTAAAACTACATGATACATTTAGCTTTCATGAGGGAGCAAAACAAACTTATATTCGTAGTGATCTTTGTAGCTAATTTGATCTGTGCATCAAATTTTCCAATCCCCCAAGCAGGGCCAATCAGAGGCCTTCCCTGAGATTATGTTGATTTTTGGTGGCTGGAAAAAACATGTTTTTTCTTTCTTTCTGGTAGGGTTGCTAAGCTATCAGTTCCTGCCACACAGGGAAGGCCTGTCTGCAGGAGGAGGTAATGAGGTCAGCTAACATGTAAAAACAATCTGAGATGGGATGAGAGAGAGAGATTGAGTTCAGTCTCCAGTTCTAATTCCTGAGGCCCAGGTTTTTGAAGCTCATCTTTAAATTGTGTAAACATTAAGTTTTCAAACATTGCTGTGTTATATAAAATCCATTAATTTTCATACTTTAACTGCGATCCAGTGAAAATATCAACTGCTTAAACTTCCAGAAAGGAGCTGATAAAAGCGCAAAATAAAATAAAAAGAAATATTAAAACTTAACCACTAAATAACTGTAGGTTCTAGGAGATGCCAGTCAAGGATGAAAATAAAATAAATGTGGAAAGATGTAAACTTTTAGGGAAAATTCTTCATTTTATAACATTGTTAATTTTACATACCATTTCAGTACAGACTCATTCTCGCATATTTTATTCCTCATTTTTTTTCACATTAATGTCCTACTCTGCTTCATGAAGAGAATGTTATTAATAATTTGTCATTACATTATAAATGTATCATCTCAAAGTTTTGGGTTTGATTAATGTTCTCTTTCATGGGTAAGATCCTGATAGCTGGTTTCTTACAAAAGGGAAGCGAACTAAGAAAAGAAAGTGATGAATGAAGCTATGTAATTTAAAAAATGACTGCATCTTTCTGAATTTAATGTGAATTAAAAAAGAGAAAGAAAATTGGAAGTGTTAGAATGTTTTTTAAAAAATAAGAAATAGATGAAATTCCAAACAAAATTAAAATGTATAACCTAAGTTGACAAATGCAATTACAGAAAAAATTTAAAGGAGAACACTTATTAGAATATATATATATATATATATNTATTTCCTTCATTGCTTCTCAGCTCACAGAGTATGGTTATGAGATAAAATTGCCACGAGCAGGTGACTTTGTGTTCCCCACACATTGTCCAATGTTTACTAGTGAGCCAGGTTCTGCTACTGGTGGCCCTAAATTAAGAGTTCTTACCCAACCTGATGTAAATTTAAACTCATCACTGGTGTTGTCCAGCAAGAAGGCCCCAAACCCACCAAAACATCAGATGAAAATTTTAGTTTTTCCTTTGTTCAGGACCAAGAAACCAGTTACCAAATTAACAGGTTGCTTTAAAGTTTGGTAGAAATTTCATGAATTCATAATGATGATTGAATATGTGTGATGTAAAGCTTAAAAGTGCTGCCCTAGTGCAAAAACCACTTTTGCTTCTTTTTGTTTAATTCCCATAACCCTCAATAAGCAGATGGATCTGGGGGCAATGGCTGGACTCTCATAATATTAGCTTCTGAGATAAAAATCTTTTTACAAAATGTCTGTCAATGAATTGTGTAGCTGGAGGCCAAAACACTCATTATGCATTGTCATATTAAGAAAGATATAACAACACCCAGGCTTTATTGAAATGTAAAGGAATGTATAAGATTTTTAGTCCATTCAGGATGCTATAACAAAAATAACATAAACTGGGTGGCTTATAAACAAGAATTTATTTTTACAGTTCTGGAGGCTGGGAAGTCCAAGACCAAGGTGCCAGCAGTTTTGACATCTGGGGAGGGCCCATTCCTCACAGATAGTGCTTTCTCATGGTGGAAGGGGCAAACAGGCTCCCTTTGGATTCTTTTATAAGGGCACTAGTCCATTCATGAGGGCTCCACTCTCTTAACGATATCACCTCCTAAAGGCCTCATCTCCTAAAACTATCTCATTGGGAATTAGGTTTTTTGGGAGAACACAAACATTCAGACCATAGCATTAGAATATAAATTAGTACTTTTTTTGAAGCTCACAGGAACTTCTGCTATTTTATTACAAATGATGATTTCTAGTGGTCTCTGGCAATTAGTGCATAGAAAGGCTGTCCAGGGTCTGTTAAAGTGGTGTGG
>NW_007732371.1:91703-116400 GCF_000696425.1 Galeopterus variegatus | reverse complement strand
ATATATATATATATATATATGCTCTTTTTCCAGAGCATTACATTTTTCCAGTCCCATAAAAATGATAAGATATCCAACTTGCTCGTCATCCCTCTTTTTATAGAGATGAAGTTAGCTGTCCTTTGGTTGCGAATAAGTCAAAATGTGTCCCCTTTTAAGGAAGAATGAAAAAAACAAACCGACAAACAAAAAAAAAGCCACTGTGACACAGAGAGGGAGAAAGGGGAGTTTAGGCCAGAGGGATGTGATACTTGACAGGCAGTTCTTTTCCTTCTCAGTTACCTCCAGCCTCAGATTGCAGATTGCATGCAATTTGCATGCCCTAGAATCCTAGGGCTAAGTGGTATGGTGGGAAAAGAAAGAGTTTGTTTTTCACCCCAGCAGGCTGTGAATTCCAGCTCTTACACTTGCTAGTTATGTGAACTTTGTAAATCCCTTAACCTCTCTGAAACTTGTTCATTTATCAAAATGAGGATGACAATACTCTTCCCCCAAGCTATGCAGATGTTAACAGGTGTGAGCTGCTTTGTGATACTCAAGGTGCAAGATGACTTCTTTATTTTAGAAATCAAATCCACCTCTGAGCTCCACTATTCAAGGTCTCTAAAAGTCCAATGTTAAGACAATGGGTGTAGAGGCCGTGAGTTTCAATCTGTTATCATCACTACCAAAGTTTATGCAGGTGGGTGACTCTAATCGTAGCAGAGACCACCCTTCCATGCCAGGTTGGCCAGAGGGACCCTCAATAATGTTTTCCAAGGACCCTTTCAGCTTCTCCCACCCCAGATGCTCTGATCCTCTGAGCACTTGTTACCTTCCCATTCCTGCTCCTCCAAATCTCAGGGAGAACCACATTCAGAAATTAGACTGCTTTTCCTTCAGCCCTTGAAGAGCAACCCCCTTTCCCATCTTTCCAGGCCAAAAACAAAACAAAAAACAAACAACAATAAAAAAAAACTTGGTAATTCTTCCCGGGAGGTGAGAAAAGTGCAGATCTGCAGGACTCCATCCCTCTCCCTTATCTGTGATTGCAGCAGATTTAACAAGGTAACTAATTTTTTAAGCAGGTCATTAAGTCACATTAACTTTAAGGAAACTTGCCCCACTCTACAAGCTACAAAAATTTCCATATTTTACAGTTACATTCCAATGAGAACTGGAGTTGCTTAAATCGTGCTTAAGTTTAATTTGTGGAGAGATTTCATAAAAAGAGAGGAAATAAGGAAGAAAGAGAAGAAGGAAGAAAGGAAGAAAAGGAGGAAGAAAGGGAAGGAGGAAAACTAGAAATAAAGGAAAGGAAGGAAGAAACAAGAGAAAAAGAGGAAATTTCTATTTCCCTTAGAAATGTTTATACCCTTAGGAAAATTACAGAAGCCAATGAACCTGGGGAGGGTGTAGAGAAATGGGAATCTTCATGCATTGCTGGTGGGAATGCAAAATGGTGCAGCTGCTGTGGAAAACCACTCTGGTAATTTTTCAAAAAGTTAAACATAGAATCACCATAAGACCCAGCAATTTCTTTCCTAGGAATATTCTTTCCCAAGAGAAATGGAAACACATGTCCACACAATACTTGTACACGAATATTCCTGGCAGCATTATTCACAATATCTAAGAGGTAAAAATAACCCAAATGTCCATCAGCTGATGAATAGATAAACAAAATGTGGTATGTCCATACAATGGGATGTTATTCAGCCATAAGAAGGAATGAAGCATTGATACATGCTACAACATAAATGAACCTTGGAAACATGCTAAGTGAAAGAAACCAGATGCAAAAGGTCATATATTATATGATTCCATTTATATGCAATGTCCAGAATAGGCAAATCTATACAGATTGAAATTGCCTAGGAGTGAAGGGAAGGAACAGATGGGTAGAAACTGCTAATGGGTGCAAGGCTTCTTCTTGTATGTATTAAGTAGTGGTGATGAGCACACAACCCTGGTCTTATTAACGACCATTGAATTGTACACTTTAAAATGGTGAATTTTATAGTATGTGAATTATAGTTCAATTAAAAAAAATGAACTATATAGAACAGGGTGACCATTATTCCTTGAGAGACCACTAACTTGCAGAAGCTACATTTAGCAGGAATCTTAACTAATAACAATGATCAGTAATTACACTTCCTGTCCATTCTGATTCCATTAACTAAAGAGTGAAGCTGTGTTTTATTATCCCCATCTTATAGATGTGGAAAAAAGGAGGCTCAGAGAAGTTAAGTGACTTGAGTGAAGTTCTTGGCCGGTGTACTAGCTCTGGACACAAGACTGATTAACTGTCTTTGGGAACCCCAGTCTCATGAATACTATCCTGGGGTTTCCACTGCTCTCTGTTGCCCTCCCATCTCAGGAGGTTTCCCTAATTGCTGAAAATCAGGGTCATTCAGGGCTAGAGGAGAGAGAATCACGGGAAATAAGAACAGCACCTGCCATACTGACCTGTACTGAACCCACCCGTGAACTCCTTCATTGGGGGTAGAGAATGGTAAGTGGGTTTGGGGCAAAAAATTGGAAGGTCATGAAAGAACGTAGTTTTGGGGCACCCCCTCTGAAAACTGGCTGAAGGATTAGAAAATTAAAGTTTCCAAAAAGAGAGGCAGAGATCTGCCTGTACATCCTTTCCTAAACTCATATGTTGAGGTCACCTTCCTTTTAGAGTCCCCTCTCTGCATGCCCCCAAGCCTAACTGTCAGAAGTTATGCTTTAAGGAAATGATCTGTAGGAGAATTCTCAAGTTGTGTTGCTATTTTCTATGTGGAAAGTGAAATGCTGAGCAGACTAATTGTCATGATGGATATGCTAGCCAGGGAGAAATTAGCATCAAGGTTTTGTTTAAGAGAATGTTGACCCAACATAATGCCTGCCAAAATCATCTTTCTCTAATGAAAAGCAGTGTATGCTTCTGGGTAGCTCTGAAGACTGCAAATTATTTCCTTCCCTTTGAAGTGCCTGATAAGTTAAAATATTCTTCTTGTTGGTTTGCTGCATGTTAATAAAGTGCATTAGTAGCATGATGGATCTCTAAGTAGTGAAGGATAACTTGAGCTATGAGAAAAGCCACAGAGATGGAAACAAACTTGTGTGAATGGGACACTAATGAGGGGGAGAAGGTTCAAGGTATGCTTTTCTGATAGCTTTTCCTGTCCTTTCAGATACCTGCTCATGGTACTGAACTTTGTATTTCTATAATAACAATCAGATTCCAAGTACTATCTGTCATCTGACTACAAAATGCTAAAATTTCTGAGATTTCTTCCAGAAGAGGAGTAGAAAGCAAAACATTCATGATGACGGCTTAGAAAAAGGGAAAAACAAATATGGTCTTTCATAACTCAAAAACGATAGAACAATGTGGAATAAAAGCAACAGGACTGAGTGAAGCACAGGTCTGCATTCATTTAAACAAATGCTTATTGACTATCTACTAAGCATCGGATGCTGTTCTAGGCACTGGAGACAACAATGAACAGGACAGAACACTTTCCTGCCCTCAAGGTCTCCTCGTTTCTAAGCTACCTTTTAGAATTTTTCTAAATTGGGCCTATACTTGAGTCTTCAATTCAGTGGATTTTTAAAAAATGAGAATTTGGCTTTTATTAGAAAAATATGGACAGAGATAGAATTACCTCTAAAAGGTTCTGGGAGAATCAAGAAGGCAGGGATTGTGTGGACAGATGGAGGAAACAGCACATTCTGCACAAAGACACAGAGGACTGGTATGTCAGTGAGAAATGATAAGCAGCTTCCTTGTGGCTGAAAACAACGGGTGATGGGAGTAACGGGGGTTATAGCTGCAAAGGTAAAAACGCTTCTGGTTAAAGTGCAATATAAATAGGCAAACTCCTTTGGTGGAAAGGACAAAAGCAATGACTTTCCTGTGGGAGTCAAATTTTTGTTAAAAGCACATCTTAAGACATTACTGAAATTTACTTCCAAATCCACATTTAGCAACCCACTTTGGGGTTTTGGTACTTGCAAGCTGCCTGTGAAGTAGGTTTTGGCAGAAGTAAAATTGCTATGATTATAGAAATCCATCACTACGATAGAGCAAAGTGTCACTAATGGTCACAAGCCTGTATGTATATATATTTGTAATACAGCATGTAGCTTTTTTTTTTTTTCCTTTTTTTTTTTTTGTCTTTTTCCATGTCCGGCAACGGATCGCAACCCTCAGTGTCGCCCCCGTACCGGACCGGGACCAGCAACGGGATCGCAACCCTCGGCGTTGCCCCCACGCCTCGCTCAGCCAGTGAGCGGGAACCGGTCTGTATGTGGGATCCGAACCCTCGGCGGGAGCACCACCGCGCTTCCCAAGCGGCACACTATAGCAGTGCGCCACCGGGCCGTCCTACAGCATGTAGCTTTTATACTACAGTACTTGACTTAAAAAATCCTGCAGTGGAGCTCAGGATAAACTACAAATTACAAAGAGAAATTTATATGAAGGACATGCTCAGGTTGCTTCAAGGTCTCATCTTTGAGCATCTATTGGTTTTTGGAGATGCTGTTCCTGATATTCCCCCAAACCTCATCCTAAATATCAGAGAGTGGCTGCTATTCTGGATTTGTCTGAATTCCTTGCTTTTTTCCACTCTTACTTACCTACAATAGAGAAGGCTTGGGGCACTGCTTTTCTGAGTCCTAATCACACACCTATTTATTTAATTCTGTACTCCTTTCTGTCTCTTGTGAATATGAATCTCCGTCCAGAAACTCAGCTCTGAATGCAATTTTAAACGAATGTGATGGTAGTTCTGAGCCTCTAGGCCTGCAGTCAGGGGGGGAATGAAATTTTGGTCCCTGCTGGGGATCTCTCCTCAAAGAATTGTCTGCTGACCCATGGCCCTTCTCCACTGACTGCTGGTCACATTTGGGGGGTGATAACAATTGCCTGCTGAGAGTCTCAGGGCACTGCCAGGGACGGGCCCCACTGCTCCCCAGACCTAGTGGTTTCTCGCCCCACTTTGTCTTCCATGTCCCTAGAAATAGAATTTCCTTTCTCTCTCAGGCTTCTCTCCCTCTAGGGTACATAGAATACACCCATAAGTGAGCTTAGGCTTTTAAAAAAAATAGCTAGGAAGGGGAGGATCTTAAAGGCATTTTTGCTTTCCTTTCTGCCGTAACCCTCCTCCATGCAGAAAGCACAGAGCCTGCTTGTCCGTGGTCACTCCCTTCCTCTAACTGAATCTCTCAAGGTAGTGATGACAGCAATTGTGTGTGGGGGGTGGCGGGTGGGAAGCAACTTGGGGCCATGGACACTTGCTCTGTTTTGCAAAGGAGGAAACAACCCAATGTCCATTAACTGAAAAATGGATTAAAAGAATGTGGTATGTCCATACAATGTAAATGGTTTATTCATCCATGAAGAGGAATGAAGTGCTGACACGTGCTACAATGTGGATAAACCTTGAAAACATTACTCTACGTGAAAGAAGCCAGTCACAAAAGATCTTGTAATGTATGATTATGATTAATTGTAATATCCAGAAGAGGGAAATCTATAGAGACAGAAAATAGATTCGTGGTTGCCCAGGGCCGAGGGGATGAGGGAGGCTGGGGAGTGATTGCTAAAAGGTAAAGGGTTTTGGGGGGAGGTGATGAAAATATTCTTAAATTAATTGTGGTGATGTTTGCACAACTCTAAGGATATACTGAAAACACATTGAATTGTATACTTTAAATAGGTAAACTATATGATATGTAAGTTATATCCTGATAAATCTGTTATTAAAAAAGGTATCAGGATGTAATTTTCTGACTTCTGCTCTATGAGCTATCATCAAAAAAAAATTAATGTTACTTTTTGGTCATGTTTCATTAATGTTAATACTTCTTTGTCACAAATTGCTCTCAACTGACTGCTCTTCCAAGTAAATCACTTTTCTGGGATGCAAAACATTTTTTCTTTTTTTTTCCGAATATGTCTCACTGCAATTAGGCTACTAGCTTTCTCCCCAGGTTCTTGAAAAACAGGGAGTGACCATTTCCATGTATACCCATAGAGCTTACTCTGAATGCTAAAGAGCCAACTCTAACTTGCTGAATTTGTTTGACTTTGATAATGTCTGTATCATGGAGTGATGAATGGAGCAGTTGGAAGAGATCCTAGAAACAATCCAGCCCAGCGGATTTCAAATATGTTTAATAGAATCTGGAGCTAGAGACCAGGAGCCTCAGGGGCAACCATAGGAAGGAATGGGATGGGTAATGAGTTGAGCAGGGTGGGCTCCCACCTCTCCTTCAATCTGAGCAGCCCTGATTTCATCTGATATATAAAAATATGTCATATATATATATATATATATATACGATATATTTGAAGTATACAGCAGCTAACAAATGTTTAAGACTCCTTTGATTTTTTGTTCTACAGAAAATGGAAATGAGGCCCAGGGAAAAGACTGGTCAAAGTCCACACATCAATTTGGTGGCAGAGCAGGGCCTGGAATCATAGACTCCTAAGGATGCGTAGGGTGGTTAGAGTCGTTTGATCTAATTGCATTTGAAGCTGGATTCCTCATGACTCTACCACCCCTGCCTGGGGAAGGCAAGAGAGCATGTCACAGCATGTGGGCTCCAGAGCCAAGTGGTCTGCATTTAAACCCTGTCTCTCTGCATGCCAGCTGTATGATCTTGTGCAAGAAGCTCAGCCATGCTCAACCCTGGCTCCCTCATTTGTAAAATGGGCCAATGGCAGTACCAATCCCAGAAGATTAAATGGGACGCTACCAAGTAACAGGCACATACTAGAGGCCCAATAAGTACCAGCTATTATTATGAGGGTAGTAAAGAGTCTCCATGTACTTTGGTCTCCATAAGTTCACTGGTTAAGAGCACCACTCCTTTGAAGGTGTCATCTCCCTAAAACAAATCAGCCCAAGTGGATTTCACAAGGCAGCTGTTAAGCCCACCACTCCCATTCTGTACTCCTGTAGCTGGAGTAGTTGACCTCACTGTAAGATTTTTCACTGGTTTCTGTTCAATTTCACCTACCATTTTTGGGCCACTTATCTCAGACCATTGTGTTATTTTCCAATCCCAAGTGGAAAGGCCATGGTCAGGTCTGTCTGACAGCTTGGTCCCATTAGGAATCCACACCCAGTCCTGGAGTTTTTGCTGGACATGTAAGAAGGATGATGTCAGGTAGATGGTACTAAATAATCCCTTGTTTTGTCCGTGCTTCAAATTGTTGCTTGCTGCTTACTCCATTTTTTTTTTTTTTTCATTTTTCTCCTGTGTTGCTCTTCCCATCTGAGGCCCAATTTCAAGTACTTTCCTGCTGTTTCTGCTATATTTTCCAAATAAGGTCTGGCATCCTTCCCTTCCTCTCAGCATGTAGCCACCTCACTACAGACATGAAGCTTAATGCTGGTGAACTTCCCAGCAAGGCATAAGCAACACCACCTGATCTTGCCTGCTGACCACAGATTCTGCTCACTTCACTCTAATTGTAAGTGTACTTAACTGTCTTTGCGGGACTTTTTGTTTAATAGCCAAAGCTGACCTACTTTGACCTACATTGGCTTACTAAATTGTGTCCACTATTTCTCGGCTTTCATCACTCTTTAATGCTAACATTCAAAAATATCTTGATTTATAAGATAGCATATATACCTTTATGAAAATGGAAAATTCATCCATTTCACCAAGACAAATGTATGGCTACGGTTGTAATGCAAATTCCATATGCTCTTTGGATTTGTTTTGTATTTTATGCACACACAGAGTTCAACTGAGTTTTTTTAAGATAAAAGTATACATGAATTAATCTTCACCTACTCTACTAATGATTTCTTTTTAGTTAGTTCCCTGTGTCACTGAAAGTGTGTTCATTAAACAACTTAATGCATTACTTTTTAAAAAGGGCACCAGTGGATTTCCTTAGCATCTTGAATATTGATTTTGTTAGATTTACAGGAAGTTAGAACTGGAGGGATCATTCACCTTTCTTAATTTACTAGTGGGAAAAATTAGGCCCTGAGAGAGTAAAACTGAGTCAAGATCACCCAGCATTGAGCACCAGGTCTGGAACCAAGTCCTCTGTGTCTCAGTCAAGTCTTAGCAGATCCCGTATCTGGCCTGTGAACTGTGAACTTTGCTTACCACCTGGGAAGCTGTTTAAAAACAGCAAATAACAAACAAATAGATTTCCTGGCAAACTTGAGATATTCTGAGTTGGAAATGGTCTGGAGCGGAGTTAGGGAACCTGTATTTTAGGATAGCTCCCCAAACAGCTGTGGTGCACTCAGGTTCAGGAACAACTGCTCAAGAATGCTACGTAGAGCAGAACCCGGTCCCATTATTGGCCACAAACTGAAGTAAGTCAGGCACAGAAAGACAAATACCTTATGGTCTCACTCATATGTGGAATCTACAACAAAAGTGGTTCTCACAGAAGCAGAGGGCAGAATAATGATTACCAATGGATGGGGGTTGGGGGCTGGGGAGGAGAAAGGGGTAGGCTAATGGGTACAAAACTACGCTATCTACCCTAAGTGGTTCATTGTGCAGCGTATGCCTGTATTCAGACAACACACTGTATCTCACAAAAATAAATATAAATAAAATTGAAAAATAAAAGGCATAGATTATATAAGATGTCCCCACCACCATTTTCCTGAAAAGTGTAAAGGCATAGCCTAAGTTACTTTACCCCAAATTCAGGCCCGTTCCTCACATTTGAAGACCAAGAAAAATGTTTGAGTAAGTAGTATGAATGCAAAAAAAGATGTGAAGGTACAGACTATAAGAATTTCAGCTGGACATATCCAAGAAGTCAGTATAGAAAATTGAGCAGTAGTGAGCTGGCTGGTTAGCTCAGCTGGTTCAAGCATGGCTCTGATAACACCCAAGTTCAGGGTTCCATCCCTGTACTGGCCAGCCACCACAAAGAAAAAAAAAGAAAGAAAGAAAAAGTTGTGCAACAGGCTTCAGAAGTATTGTGTGCAGTGAATGCTTCACTTACCAGTGTCCATGGTCCAGAAACAAAGTAAAGGTTTTAGCAGTTTGACCTTCTCCAAATGCCAGATTTGTAGTTGCTGATTTACCTACCACTGTCCCCTTCCTTCACTTTTCCTTTCTCTTGTCAATTCTTTCAAGGGAAGCAAGCCCCCAGGCAAAGTGAGGGCTCTGTTGATGCCCCGTCTTAGGACTTGATGGCCAGCCTTGTTCAGACCACACTTAGACAGAATACAGCTTAGAAACCCTTAATCATGTTACAGATCATTGTGTTTCACAGTCATCCATCTAGTTTCTGACCAGGGTCAAGTATTGTCCCTTGCTGCCATTGCAGATCATCACCATCAGTCTTGCAGCGCATAATGTTGTAAAACATAGGTGAAATGGGAAGGTGTTTGTTGAAATGGGTGATCCCTACAACATCAAAAACACCATTGGATCATACCCCCATCTTCATCAGAGTCATTTAAAAAAGAAATGGCAGAACACCTGAGGGAATTTGGGAGTGTTCAGTGTTTTGTTTTGTTTTTTAAAGTTTTCACTTGATTAAACCCCAAATAGTGAGTGAATCAGTGAGAAAGCTCTAACATCTTTAATTTCTGCTTCTAACATGTTATTACCATGAACACATGACTGTCTGTGAAAGAGGAGGTGAATGCATGTTGCAAGGAAATTCTGTACATATTGGTAATAAAACAAATTTTTTCAGAGGTGTCAAAAAATTTAACTTTTGTTCCTTGACTATTAAAGCTGAGAGTAATTTGGAAAAATTCAACTACTCCCTAATTTTACAACTCAAAAAAGGAAACTGACCCCCTGAGAAGTTAAGTATCTGACACAAAAAGAATAAATTTTTGGTTTACTGACTCATAATTCAGCATTTGTTTCCTTCTTCTACTGAGGTCTCTGTACGAAAAGTAGAAGAAATTAAAACTTTTGAAATTCTGTCAAATGTTTGTTCACAAGCCAATGAAGAATTTTTTTGACAGCATCTGCAAGTTATTTGTTTTTCTAATTTTATTTTTAAGTGATACATTACTGTTTTTATTTTGCAACTGGGTCAGCTAATGTTTAGAATGAGTGGATGTTTAGCAGTCTTTGAATATTGTGACACAGTCCCTAATCAGCTTTGAAGGTGAGACAGTTTTGGGTTTACTATTTTTTCTTCATTAAGGTATTAAAAAGACAGATTATAAATAATTAAAATTGGTATAGATTCAGCATTGTTAATAGAACATAAAATTCACCCTGTTTTTCCTTCTCAAGAAAATTATACCTGCACCAAGTGAACATCAAGGTCATTTGAGCTTTTTTGTTTTAAATTTTTATTTAAAGAAAATGGAATTTTATTAATATTATTGTTTTACATTCTAGGACGTTGTTGCAGAGCAGTTGGGAGAGAGAGGGAGAGGGGAAAGGGGAAGGAAATGGGATGGAAGAAGGAGGAAGGGGGAGGGGCAGGATTGAGGCCTGTGGCACCCCCCTCATTCCCAGGGAAGACCAGGGGGCTTCCAGCAGTGGCTTGGTTACAGCTGGGCTGGGTGCAGATGTCAGGGGGGTGTTGCAAAAGCCCTCGCTCCCAACCACCCCAGCTCGGGAACAAAGGGTGCTTCCTGTGGCAGCTCAGTGGTTGCCGCTGGGCTGGCTGCAGATGTTGGGGGGTGTGTGGCTGAGGCCTAAGGTCCCCCATTGCCCCAGCTTGGGAGAACCTGGGGAGCTTCCTGTGGTAGCGTGGTGATTGCCACTAGGCTGGGCGGGTCACTTCCTGCGGTGACTTAGTGGTATCACTGGGCTGGCTATGTGTGTTTCAGGGGCATAGCTGAGGCCCAAAGCCTCCTACCACTTCAGCTCAGGAGAGCCTGTGGTGCTTTCTGCAGCAGCTTTGTGGTCATCGCTAGGCTGGTTGCTCATGTTGGGGGGGCATGACTGAGGCTCTCATCCTCCACCCTCAGGACTCATTGTGGGTGTTGGGGGGCATTGTTGAGGTCCCTGGCCCTCCCCTGTTTCTGTCTTGGTAGCCCAGGGGGCTTCCAGTCTTCTAGGTGTTATAGGTATTGTTTGGTGTCATGAGACCTTTACTGGTTACTATCAAACTTTGTCTCTGGTTGTGGGTACTTTGTTTTTTCTTTCAGTTCTGTGTTGGAATACTTGCTGTTCCCACCACTTAAAACTCTGCACTGGAACTAATTTGTTGTCCTTTGCTTACTTCTAAAATGGGGGAATTTCCTGTGGAGACTAGTACATGAGCTGTGTAGTTTAGCTAAATTGCTGCTTTGCTGCTGATTCCCTAGGGAAGGCTTTCTGTGCAGCTCAGGTTTTAATGGTTGACTTTATAGGTACTTCCGGGTCTAGTGAAATCTGGTGCACATGAGTTGTATAAAACTCTGGTCTGGGCCTGAGTATTTTCATCAAACTGCACCCCAAGGAATTCTATATTCCTGAGCAATCTCCACTGAGTGGTCCTGTGCTGATTGGGGGGCAGATCAGCTGTCCTTGCTGTGCCCCAGTGTTCTCCTAGTGGGCCTGTCTCCTCCACTGCCCATGCTTCAAACACTTCCCATGGGACAGACCGTGCACTGGTCCCTTGCGATGACTCACTGGCCTCTGAGTGGCTCCTTTTTTCAGTTGTTGTGGCTCCCCACTCCTATGTGGGTCCATGAGAACCCTATTAGTGGTCTTGCTGGCCAGGGGACCACCAAGGCCTTCTTCTCCCCTGCCACCTCCAAACAACTTCATTGAAAGGGCATGGCTGCGGCTTTTGTCAGCTCCTGCTCCATTCTCCCAGCAGTTGTAGCCTGGAAGCAGCCAGGGCTTGAAACGGTGGGAGCGGTTCTTTCTCTCATCGTGGCTTCTCCTGTCTCATGAACTCTGTAGGTCTCTCCTCCTCTTCCCCTGAGCTCTAGTGACTCCAGCTTTGTTGTCCTTGCTTTTTTATAATTGTAAATTGGTTGATTTGTGGGAGAGAGTGATGCTGGGGACCATCTATTCTGCCATCTTGACCAGAAGTTCATTTGAGCTTTGATAAGTATTTATACAGAAAGACTCGGTGTCATTGAGGGAGAAGGCCTGGTCCATCTAAAAAACTCTCAAGATATCAATTTCTTTCCATTTCAAGTAAGTCTCTTTAGGGAGAGATGTATTAGTCTGTTTCTGTTGCTTATAACAAAATACACAGAACTGGGTAATTAGTAAGAAAACAAAATTAATTGGATACAGTTTCAGAGGCTGGAAGTCCAAAGTCCAGGGGACACATCTGGTGAAGGCTTTCTTTGGTGGTGACTTCAGTGATGGCAGAGTATCAGACTGCAAAAATGGTGGAGCAGAGAGAGCAAGAGAGAGAGACAGGCTCTCCTCTTCTTGTAAAGCCCTCAGAACCATGCCCCTGACCACCATTATTAACCCATTCACTACTGCAGGGTCCTACAATCCAATCACCTCTTCAAGGCCCCACCTTTCGATTACCATAATAGCATTTCCCACTCTTTTGATGGTCACAGCAGGGACCAAGTTTTTAATACATGAAACTTGGAGGACACAATTCAAGCTTCAGTGAGTTTTGGGGGGACATAATTCAATCCACCACAAGAGAGTATTGGTATTTGTGACCATATTTAATCTGAAGGTTCTGCAGAGTTCAAATTACATATTGTGCAGCTTTGGCTGGGTAAGAAATCGGATGTGGTCTGATTATTGGTTCACGCTATCAAAGACTTTTAGTTACTTACCCTTCCTCAGTTTTGCCTCATACAATTATGAGTATTTGTTGAATTCTTAAGGCCTCAGGGAAAAACTTTTTTTTTCTTTCTATAAGTGGCTGTGTGGTCTGATCATTCCTCTTCAGAAGGCTCCTTTGTATGTCTTACCTAAATCTCTCTTTATATGGTATAAGCCTGTCTCTTCTTATTTCTGGATGGATATGATGAACAGCTATTGAGCAACCTTTAAATAGCACTTAGCAAGCTTGCTTCATTGTCCAACTTTAAGGGGAGAAGGAGTTTATATAGTAAAATAAATTTATGTGATTTATTGTTTAAAAATTTTGAATTGAATTTGGCAGATAATGATTATATGGTTAAGACATAGTTAACATGGGCTAGCCCCGTGGCTCACTCGGGAGAGTGCAGCACTGGTAGCACCGAGGCTGTGGGTTCAGATCCTATATAGGGATGGCTGGTGCGCTCATTGGCTGAGCATGGTGCAGATGGCACCAAGCCAGGGGTTGCGATCCCCTTACTGGTCAGAAAAACAAAACAAAACAAAACAAAAACCCAAAAAACAAAAAACCCAAAAAAGACATAGTTAACCTGCTGTCAGTCTGTGGGTTGTTTACTAAGCACTTGTTGGTTGTTAGAAGCATTGGCTGAAGCTGCCTCCTGCAAGACTTGGCATTTCTTGGCATTTGACATTCAGAGACATGCCCAGCTGGGAGGAATCATATGCAGTGATTGTGCCTGCCTCATCCCACCTCTAGCTGCAACCCAGTGGGAAAGCGAGCCTCCCACATAGTAGGGGCTGCCCGTGTTGTACCTGGTTCACACACAGTTCAATAAACTCACAAGGCGAGTGTGGTGATTCAGCACAGGCATTTGCTTATGCTTTAGGCTCCTTGTATGTAGCATGTGGCATGTAGCATCTTGGGCAAGTTTTGGAAGACAGCAAGCCCTGTGGCCCATTTAGCTCATGCTTTCATAGTTTTTAGTGGAAAAGGAATTTGATGGTAATAAGAATTGAAAAGACACATATATAAGTTGCTTTAATAAAAAAGAGAAATTTAACCTTTTATGCAGGATTTTAAATATAAAGATACTGCCACTCAAGTTTGCAGTATCTACTATAGTTTAAAATGTGCTTAATTTATGACTCAGACATTCTACTTCTCATTCATACTCAGACACCAGGAGGCAACTACAAAAATGCTCATTGCAACGTTGTTTAAAGTAGTTAAAAATGGCAAACAATTGAAATGTCCATCAACAGAGGGATGATTATACAAACTATGGCACAGCAATACAATGCAGGAGTGAAATGAAGTGGATATCATTGTACTGACACAAATATCCTCAAGGTATACCATTGAGTGAAAATGGCAAGCTATGAAAGTAGGTAATAACCATGAAACAGTGCAATACTTTTCTTGAAAAAAGTATACCTTATATATTACAAGTAGAGGTATATGTGGGTAAGTCCAAAGTAAAAAATTTAGAAGGATACATGTCAAATTGATAAAGTGGTTATCTCTGGTAGTTGTGGTTAGTGGCCAAGTAGATCATTAGTCCTTTCTGTAATGTATTAACTTTACAATAAAAACATTGTGGCAGGAAGAATTCTAATTTGACCCCCAAGATCCCTGCCCCTTAGTGTTCACATCTTGCATAGTCCCCAGGACTATGAATTTGATGGGTTTTACTCCCATGATTAGGGTATGTTCTGTGATGGGCCTAACCTAATCACATGAGCCCTTAACATCTGGGTCCAGAGGTCAGGGGCAGAGGAAATCAGAGATTTGAAGCAAGAGGGGTATTAGATTTGAGAAATTCTCATGGTTGATGGGGGCCACATCAGGAATGCACGCAGCATTTAGGATCTGAGAATAGACCCTTGCTAACAGCCAGCAGGGAAACTCGTCTTATGACTGCAAGGAAATGAATTCTGCCCCAAACATTCCTCCAGAAGAGGAATCTGAGCACTAAATGAAATTAGCAGCTTGGCTGGCATCTTGACTTTTGCCTTATGATACCCTGAGCATTGAAATGTGCATAATTTATTATTTGGACATTCTATATTAATACCTGACCACAGGAGAACCCAGACACACCGTGCTGAGACTCCTGACTTACAGAAAGTTGAGATTATAAATGGATGTTGTTTTAAGCCACTAAATTGGTAGTAATTTGATATACAACAATAGAAAATAAATACAAATGTATTTTATTAGTTATTAATTAAACATAATTTGATGTTACCATAATAATTAAAGTTTAGTTGTCCTTAATAACTTTCTCAGTAGGTTATAAGTATTAACTGCATTTATATGACAGATCTTGGGAGCTATGCATCATTTGTCATAGATGAGAGTAGAAGACTTGTGTGTGGATCAGTTTTAAGCTATTAGAAAGTCCCTCCTAACTCACCAGTGAACTGTGGACCCATCCTTTGAGAATCAGCACCTTAGAAGTTATCTGTCCCAACCCCGCAGAAGTTGATCCTAATTCATAAGTGGTCATCTAGTTAGATTGAGCATCCTCAAGGCTGACGGGGACCTCACTACTGTACCAGAGTCCCCATTTCAGACAGCTGTAATGGCTGTGCAATTCTCTCCCAGAATTTCTCTTTATGCCGTATTTACTTTGGGCCTCAGCTTAGTCCTCAGGACCACACGAACGCTCTTATAAATGATGGTCCTTCCAATACTCTAAGACCTCACTTGTATCTCCCATAATCTCAAAGCTGAACATTTTCATATGGTCTTATTCCTCAATGTAAAAAACAAAACTAAGCACCAGAAATCTTGCTTCTGTAGTCTCTCACTCTTGTTAGAGAAGTGATTCTAATTTATTAAATTGAATATTAATTTCTTGGGGCCATCCCTCAGTGGAGATCACATTTCCCAAGTGTTTAGGAATGCTGAGCTTCAAAGGCCTTGTGTGGGTGAAAGGTTCATGAATCAATGATAATGCACTTTCAGTGCCATCAGAATAAGGGGAAGCAAGGGTTTGTCCAGAATCTTGAGAACAAGAGGCTTCCACTCCAGTTAGCAAATGTTTTCTGTTTGACTGCTTACACAACTGATTTGGTGGTCACAGCCACAACACATGATAGAATCAAAGTATCTCAGAAATGAAAGAACCTGGAAGCTTTCATAACCCAATTATCTTCCAAATACTTTAATTTAAAAAAAAAAAAAAAAACAGCCCCAGCTTTTGTTTGGACATATCTAGTGACAGGGAATTGAGGGCTCAATGAGGCATCCAGGTCTATTTTTTTTGTTTATTTTTTAAATTAATAAATAAAAATTATATATTTATGGTGTACAACATGATGTTTTGAAACATGTATATTGTGTGATGAGTAAATCAAGCTAAT
The DNA here is from genome assembly GCF_000696425.1 of Galeopterus variegatus. Taxonomy (NCBI): domain Eukaryota; kingdom Metazoa; phylum Chordata; class Mammalia; order Dermoptera; family Cynocephalidae; genus Galeopterus; species Galeopterus variegatus. The sequence continues at coordinate 100,347 of NW_007732371.1, read as the reverse complement.
TAACATGTGCATTACCTCACATATCATTTTTTGTGTATGGAGAAAACACTTAAAATCTACTCTCTTAGCAATTTCCAAGTGTATAATTCAGTGTTATTAATTATTGTCACCATGTTTGTTGTACAATCTCCTGAATGTATTCTTTCTGTCTAACTGAAATTTTGCATCCTTGACCAACATCTCCTCAAACCCTACTTCTGCTCCCGCAGCCCCCGGTAACTACCATTATATCCTCTGCTTCTGTGAGTTCAGCTACTTGTAGAGTCCATTTAAAAGTGAGATACAGTATTTGTCCTCTGTGCCTGGCTTTCTTCACTTAACGTAATATCCTCCAGATTCATCCATGTTGTTGCAAGGACAGGATTTCCTTCTTTTAAGTGCTAAATAATATTCCATAGTGTATATATACCACATTTTTCTTTATTCATTCATCTATTCATGGACACCTTGGTTGATTCCATATCCAGGTCTATTTCCAAAAAATTTTTTTCTCACAGTTAAAAACTTTTAGGAAAAATTTGAAATCTGTGTTCTTTTAACTCCTCTAAATTTATGATCCCTGGTCTGTCCTCTGAGTCTAAGCACAGATCTGTCTAATCCTTCTTCCCTGCAGATACTTAAAGACAACTGTCACATTCCCTTAAGTCTCTTGTTTTCCAGATAAACATTTTCAATACTTTTACATTTCATGAAAGGAGCCTAAGGTGATAGGAGGTTCTAAGGTATGTACGTGGGGGCATGAGGCAGGGTAGGGTCATTCATTCAAAGTCCTCATCCTGTTGGATAGACTCAACACGGCAAATGGGGCAGCAAGTTACTCTCCAAAAGCAGGGCAGGCTCCTGGCCTGATGGCCTCAAGCCAGAATAAAGTCCTTTCAGCAGCTCCTCGGAAAGGACAACTCTGACCTCTCCAGAGTACCCAGGGCAGGTGATTCCAGCAGGGAATCAACTCAAGTTTGGGGGCGAAGATGATGTGGGAGGTAGGGTCCAGGGGGCCTCGTAGTCAGCCTCCACCCACCCAGTCCTCTTACCAGGTTCTTGACTCCACCACCGGAAAGAATTCGAGGGCAGAGTCACAGTAGAAAGTGAGAACAGGTTTAATAAAATGGATAAGAAATACACGTTCCACAGAGAGAGTGCGGTATGCTCCAGAGACTGAGCAGGGCCCACACCAAGTTTAATACAAAAATAAGTTCAGTGCAAGTCTAATGCAAAAGCCAGAAAAAAGTGAGAAGCAACAACCCTGCTTTTGGCTGGGATTCGGCTTTTATAGTTTTTCTATCTCATGAATATTCAATTAAGGGGTGGTTCCCAGTTATATGTACCAGAATGTTCTGTGCTCTCCACTGAGCATGCCCAGCCACTGGATTGTACAAACCAGCCCCCTGTTGTCTCATTTTCCCTGTGTTGGTGCTAAATAATAGGTCTAACTGGCAACAGTAAATGAGGGGGCCTGAGACCTCAGGGAGTGGCTGGAAACACAGACGCATGTCCCAAAATCTGAGCCCAGGGAAACGGAGCATATCCTGTATCACAAGTAGCTGCTATTATTATTTAAGGTATACATTTCTCCTCTTCCTAGTGGATTTTCTTCCCCAGAAGTCAGCCAGAACTGGGTAGCCCCTAAACCACATTACTTGTCAAATAACTGAATGTAGTCTTGTATCTTTTCTCAAATATTAAATTTTGCATTATGGAATTCCTCTTTTAATGAACCCAATGTGTTCCAATGATACACGCCCAATATCGGCCTCAGATGTCACATTAGCAGCTGGTGACTGCCGTTGCCAGACTGAATGGGGTAAAGTCCTGGTTCTTTAAAGAAGGCAGCCACCTAAGGACATGGATCAGCAAGTGGCTGGAGTAGACATAGCTTGTGTCACAGTCTCAGGTTGCAGACTGTCCACATCTCCAGCTGATGCCTTTCCCTCGGCCAGATGAAACTGGGCTCGGGGCCCCCTGAGAAGGTATTTATACCCAAATCACATCACTGCCCCCCTACTTAGCCCAACTTTACGGTTATATTCATTAGTTAAAAATGACAACATTAGAAAAATATGTAACTTAGAAAGTAAAATGTTCTGTAATTTCAAACACAGAAATAGCCCATGTTAACAACAATAGTATCGCTCTTCCCAGATTTTGTTTGTGTATACTACCATATATGTGATATAATACTTTATTGGTCCTTGGGAGGCTCTACCTTATCACATTTCTGCTTGGTGGCTATTGTCCAAAGATAGCTCCTAATGAACCACACCTCCTGGTGTTCGTGCCATGTCCCATTGAATCAGCACTGGTGTTGTGACTCACATTAGCCAAGAGAATCCAGTAGAAGGGACACTGTGCCAGTCTTAAGAGGGCCTGACCTTCTCCTTTGGCACTCTTGGGAGCCCTGAGCCACCATGTAAGAAGTTCAAGGACACTACTGGAAAGACCACATGGAGAGACCATGTGGTAAGGTCAATGGAGAATGAGAGGCCCTGAGACCACATGGAGAGAGAGGCCCAGGGTCCCAGCTGAGCCCAGCCTTCCACCCATCTCTGTCAAGGCATCAGACATGTGAGCAAAGGCATTTTGGATGTTCCAGTCCCAGCCACGACTTGACTCCAAGGGTGACTGTCAGAAGAACTGTTCAGCTGAGACCTAGTCAAGACACATAATTGTGAGAAATGTTATAGCATCAACTTTGGTACGTTAACATTGTAAAGAGCTTATTTGAGCAAACAGCAATTCATGAATTAGGCAGCTCCAGACCACACAGTTCAAGGCTCTGCCAAAAGGGCCTGCCGGGAAGGCTTGTATAAGGTGAACACGAAAGCAAGGCAAAGAACACATTTGACTGGCTAAGGAGCAGTAACCTTATTTGGATCATTTCACTGGAAAGTCCGTAGGTAGAGGTTAGTTGGTGGTTTCTGATTGGTTAAGATGGTTTGCACTGAGCTGGGATTTGGTTTGCTTAGACTAGGAACACAGGGTGCTGGAACTCCCTCAATCTACTGGCCTCCCAGTTAATTTCTTCAATGGAAATAATGAAATGTTGTTCTAAGCCACTGTGTTTTATGCTGGTTTGTTATACATGAATGCACGACTGAGTAATACACGATGCCTGTGAGTCTATCACCCAAACTGAGAGCTAGGGCACAAGAGTGACTTAGAAGCTTCTGCTCATCCCATCCCTTGCCTTCTGCACAGAAGGAAGCTGGAAAAGGGTACACAGGACTTCTTGTACTATTTTTGCAACTTCCTGTGAGTGTATAATTATTTCAAAATAGAAAGTTTTTCAAAATGGGAAAAAATGTAGTATGGTGCCTGGAGCATACTGATCACCAATAAATGTTAGTTTCCTTCCTCTCATTTGCCCTCATCCCAGTGTCCTCATGCTCAGGTTAACTGGGAGAAATGTTTGTCAGGTACCTACAGGTAAATGAGAACTTTGAAAGAGGCCTTCCTCTGCCCTGTCTCCTGGTGGAAAATGAGGGGAGGGCAGGATAATTAGAAATGAGGGGAGGCTTTGACCTTTGTTGCCAAGTCTAGAGGCTTTATCCTGCAGGGCTCTCAGTCAGCCCTCCGATGTCAGCTTGGTTACTGCTGCATGCAAACTCTAGCAGGTTGTCACCAGCTGTTTAATTATCTCCCTCTCTGCAAATAAGGAATAGGAAAATGATGCTGGGCAACTCTGTTTATTCTGTGCTCAATGGCTCCCTGCACAGCCATCAAAGTCAGACACATGCAAATGCCCTTACAGTGCAATCTGCACTGGGAGAAATGACGGCTTGATTGCTGTGAAGCACTCCAGCCAAGTGCTCTCCTTAATTTTCCATGACTCTGTGGCACCATGTCCCACAACATGTTTCTTTTTCCTCTTATCTCTAACTTGGGTCTTGGGAGCAGTGGAAACATTTTGTTGAATACCTACTGTGTACTGAGCACACAATATCCCCACAAAACTATGTGACTTCATTTTACAGACCAGAAAACTGAAGCTGAGAGTGGGAAGCTGACAAGTGGCAGAGCCAAGATTTGAACCCAGGTTTATGCGACTGTTGAACCTATAATGGTCCATCTGTTCTGCTACACATTATAGCAGTGGTAAAGGTCAAAGGGATTCGTTTGATCTGGATGTCCTAAATGTAGTATCTGTGGTTAACGAGTTTGCAATATCACCTGGGCTTGGCACAATCAAGGTGAGTTCCTTGGGTGTCCCTCCTCATTTTCCCCATTGTGATTCCAAGTGTTGTTGGGTCTTGTTGTAGTGACTAGTATCCCACCCCCAGAAAGAACAGAATTTCAGATCAGGAAGGACTCTATTACAGTACTTATGCTTCTGTTTCCTAAAGGGAGGGAACCAAGGGAGATGGGAAAGTCAGAGAGATGATAAGACTCAGGCCGCCTCTCAGCACAGAGAGAGCTTGGCTTTTGTCTCCAATCCCAGCCCTACCACTTATTCATTCTGAGACCTTAGGCCTTAGTACTGTCTGGCACCTGTTTTCTGCAGAATGGCTCCCAAAGCAAAAGAGCAGTGGTCCCTAATACAGGGCTTTCCCAACTTGCCTGATAAGATCATTTCAAATTCAGATTTCTGTGTCCTTCCTACGGAAAATCTCAGTCAGGAGATCAAATGTTGGGCCAAGATATATCATGGAGACCACCTCACTGAGCCAGGAGCATGCCTCGATCTCAGTGTTACACAATCTGATGACAGGGCAGGTCATGTCATTGTCCCTCACTCAGGTACCAAGACAGTTGTCATTGAAGACCCTTAACATCCTCCTACTCCCAACTCCCAGGTAAGCTAATGCTTGGCCAAGGCCAAGTTTTTTTCCTGAACTTATTGCTGCAGAACCCAAACATGTTTGGGAAATATGGGACTGGGCCTTTTGAGCAGTGATTGGGCCCATCCAGCTGGCATGTAACTGGGAATTTGAGACATATGGAGAAGAGGGCCTGTAGCTGGGGTGGAGGCCTGAACAGGAGAAAGTGCCACAAGCACTAAGGATGAACTTCTATTTCATGACCTTATCTAGGACTGGCCCCAAATGTTTAACAAAAGAAAGAAAATAGAAATTTTCCTATTGTCGGTAGGAAAGTAGAATAATAAAGTTGGTTTCTAACATTTATTGAGTACTTAGTCATTGCTGAAATTGCTTTCTATAGGAAGGAGGAAATTTTTAGTTGTCCAAATTAACTCTTTTTTTTTTTTTCTTTTTTGTCTTTTTTCGTGACCGGTAACGGGATCGCAACCCTTGGTGTCGCGCCCGCACCGCGCTCAACCAGTGAGCGGACCGGTCTGTATATGGGATCTTAACCCTCGGCAGGAGTGCCGCCGCACTCCCAAGCGCCGCACTCTACTGAGTGCACCACCGGGCCGGCCCCAAATTAACTCCTTATCTCTCATTTTCACTTGCAATGACCCCATGGGCAAACTAATGCAGCCTGAAGTTGGCACCAATAGAAAGAACCGACCTTGCTTTTGCTCTTGCAGAATTAATCTGTTTAATTTTCCAGCACACAGTTTGCTGGGATCTCTGGTTTGGTGGCAAAGGTTTCAAAAAGGAATCTTTTCAGGGCATGACCTACATATACACCATGTGCTTATTCTCAGAAAACAAAACACAGCATCAACAACAACAACAAAAAGACCCAGATGCAACCATTCCATTGTGAAGCAGATGCAAATTGAGCAATAATTGACAGCAGATCATGGTCTGGAAGACAGAGTCATTACATCAGGATCGAAGGTATCTGGCCCATGGTTCTTGCAGCCACCTCAGGCATAAAAGTAGGAATGAATCACAAGAATCCTAACACCCTTGGGGTAATAATTTTTATCCTGTGTCTGCCTCACATTGGTAATGCTTTTGAACCTGCTGCCTGGAGGTGGGAGGAGGCTCCATTCAGATATAGATGACAGCCTCAGGCTGAGTATGCATTTGAAAATCTGTACTTGAGAATTAAGCCTAAGAAATGTATTTAAAAATGGAATTTGAATTATTAACAAATTATTTATAACATGTAAGAGCATTTAAAATATTAAAAAATGAAAGAAAAGAATTTCTATAAATAGCATGAAAGTGGATAACCCTTATTCTTAAGGAGGGCTGGGAGAATGCTCCTGGGAAGAGATAGTATTTCTTAGACTCCTATCTATGGGTGGTTGCAGCTAAATAGGAAACTTACTGATAGTCAAGTTTCTTAATGAAATGTAAAAACACTTGAAAGAACTAAAATTAAAAGGGCTCCAAGTAGTTGTAAATATGACATCAGTTGTCTGAAGATCAGGTAGAACTTCCATAGAACTTCCGTAGTTCTACTTGATTCCATCTTAAAGAATGACACAAAGGCCAGGACCAATCTGGTGAGAGAGAACTGAAGATCTAGATAGGGGTGATCTCTGTTGATGCTTTTTCACCCCAAATAAATACAAGTCTCCTGATCTAAAGAAATGACCCTATAAGGCATGGAGAGAACTCGTTGATAAAAAGCATTTTCTGTACCCTTTAAGGAGCCCTGTGGACTGGAAGAAAAATGAAAAGACTGGAAAGAAAGAGATGAACTTTTTTTCTACAAGAAGGAAGGTATTTCATTTTGGTGGGATTGAGATCCTTCCCAAGCAAAATTCTGGAATAAAGTATTAAACAAATGATTCAAGAAATAAGAAGATCATACAGAGTTGATATGAATTCATGAAAAAGGAAATAAATTCTACTAAACCAAATTCCTTTCTTGATAAGGAATTCAGAGAGTGCTTTGATGTAGCATGTCTACAGAGTAATCAGATGACTAACGATGTCTTTCTTGCTCTCCTTGTAGATGACATAAAAAATTGGGACTATGTTATAGTTCTGTGAAATTTATTTTTGGTTAATCAAGAATGATGAACTTGGAAATAAGTCTCTGATAATTTGCTATAAGACTCTATTCTCACCCCTACCTGCCTAACTCATCATTTTATTAATGATTTAGGAAGATATATTAATGGAAGACCAATGAAGTTTCAACAGGGTAGAAACTGGAAGGATATTTAAAAGACTTTGATAATGAGAACCCCCAAATTTTCTTTCTTTTGTTTAATTGAAACATAGTTGACTATATAGATCTGTGGGGTACAGAGTTGACTATCAATACCTGTGTGCAACATGTGATGCTCACATCAGGATAATTGATATATTCAACACTATAGAATGTAATCATTTTTCATGGCCTTTTACCAATTCCTCCCATGCTTCCCTGTCTTTCCCACCTCTGGTAACCTCAGTTCTGTTCTCTCCTTTTGAAAGTTCAACGTATTATTGTGATTGTGGGCATCCAAAAATTTTCAGCTGGCTTAAATGATAAATTGAACTCTAAAAAGACAAAATTAAAGAGAAATAAAAAGTCCCATGCTTGGTTTTAAGAATCTAGCCGTGGAAATGTAGCTAGAAAAGTGACTAGAGCATAAACTCTGGGGCTCTGCCTTATCCAGATCCAGGTTCTACTACTTACCAGCTATCTAACCTGGGGCAAGTTTAACTTCTCGCTGCCTCAGTTTCCTCAGCCGTAAATTGGCGATCACAAAAGTAATTTTCTTTTAGATGTGTTGAGAGGATTAAATGTGTTAATATCTATATGGTACCTCTACTAACCTAGCTTATTATAAACACTATGCATGCTAGTTATCATTGTTATTGTTGTTATTATTATTGTTGCAACAAAGAAACAGATTTCAGGGTTTTAGATACATACACTTTCAATATGAGTTAGAGGTATGATAGGACTGACAAGAAAGCACATGAGACTTGGCTTGCATTATTATAATTGTTGTTTTAGCTTAGGTACCCCAGAAAGCAGGGACTGACACAATCGGTGTACTACTATTTTATCCAGGAAGCGGGAATGAAGGGAATGAAGAGCAAGCCTGGAAAGGAAGGATAGTCAGCATGAGGGTGCCTTACAAATCTGGCCACCACCTGATATCAAGGGAACTGATGGCTTGATCCCATGGGATCTCATGGGGTGTCTTCCCATAGGCCATATAAACCACAGCATCTCAGGCTGGTCCATATGGAGAGAAGTGGGCTTAGCTCCAGTCTTCTTGGTCAAATGCTTATCCTGTGGGTGTTATGCTGGTGGGCACCAAGCTGGTCTGCATTATCTCCAAGCCTCAGCATCACAGCAGAGCATGTGATGGGAGGCAAGAAACATATGGTGGGGGCATGAAGAACAAGGTGATGTCAGGTTGCACCTGCACAAAGTTGGTCAGAGCCCACAGAATGCTGGAACAAGTGGCCAGAGGCTTTGAAGACAGGTGAAGCTGAAATGATCTGAAGAGGCCCATCAGAGGTGTCAGATGTAGCTTGGAAGTCCAGAGTGAGGGAAACAAGAATACTAGTCCACTAAGAGCTGATCAGTCCATACCCGAAGAACTGTAGCAGTATGTGGGAATGCATCATAGGAGAGAAAAAACAAAATGGAATATGTCCAGGACAATGGTTATGGGGATCAAAATCATGTAGCTGGATAATGGGGGTTAACCTGGAAAAAAAGGTTCTTTGTGGACCAGAAAAATTTTCATGCATCTTAAAATCTGTTAAGGGGCCGGCCTGGTGGCGCACTGCTACAGTGCGCCGCTTGGTAAGCATGGCGGCGCTCCCGCCGAGGGTTC
>NW_007732371.1:88908-91312 GCF_000696425.1 Galeopterus variegatus | reverse complement strand
GAGAAAAAACAAAATGGAATATGTCCAGGACAATGGTTATGGGGATCAAAATCATGTAGCTAGATAATGGGGGTTAACCTGGAAAAAAAGGTTCTGTGTAGACCAGAAAAATTTTCATGCATCTTAAAATCTGTTAAGGGGCCGGCCTGGTGGCGCACTGCTACAGTGCGCCGCTTGGTAAGCACGGCGGCGCTCCCGCCGAGGGTTCGGATCCCACATACAGACCGGCCGCTCACTGGCTGAGCGAGGTGCGGGAGCAACACCGAGGGTTGCGATCCCGTAGCCGGTCCCGGTCCGGTACGGGCGCGACACTGAGGGTTGCGATCCGTTGCCGGTCACGAAAAAAGACAAAAAGGAAAAAAAAAAAATCTGTTAAGGATTTTGTCTGGAACCAATAGGTAAAGGTCACAGACAGGCAGATGTTAATTAAACGAAAAGAAAAAAAGTCAAACAGCCCCACTTGTACACCAGTGGGCAGTTTGGAGATGTAGTGAATTCCCTCAGGTGGTGGGGGAAGTTGTTTGGAGTATTTAAGTATTGATTGGTAGATGAACCATAAGAGCTCTGGAGTCCAATGCAACCCTCTACAAACAAATCATCAGGAATATCCGAAAACCAAGGTTTTTTATAAATGGTTTTTAGAGAGACAGGTTTCTTATTTCTTGCTTAGCAGGGATCTGTCTATGGAAATCACAAAGGCTCTTTGTGCAAGATGAAGACCAGAGAGGTAACGTCTGGCATACAGACCTAAAACAGCATGAGACTTTTGACACAGTCTGTTTTAACTGAATGTTTCTTACTTAAACATTCACTTGGCATTGAAAGTCCAAAGTGAATAAAATCTATAATTCTGCATTTTACAAAGTATTCACTTTGGCTACTTTTCCATATAGCTCTAAAGTAAGCTTTTTTTTTTTCTCCCCCTCAAGGAATATTTTTCACTTTGTCCACTTCAAACTTTTATCATAGCTTAGGATATGAGAAATTGGAAATGAATAGCTACTTTATTTTAAATTTAGAAGTGAATGAGGATCCCAAGTGTCAAATGTCGGTGACCACTAGCCCTACACGTATCACCAAAGGACAGCTCACGCCGTTGGTGTTTTCACTCACTCTACTCTGTCTGAGGTCAGAAAGGTGGTAAATAACTGTTGCTTTGAGCAGTGGTGGTATACAGTTGCAGAATCTTTGAGTCAAAAGGGATTTTACAATTCCCAAATGCATCTGATACACAAACTCCCCTTAACAAAACCACCCCAATTGTCCTGCTTCTGCTTGAAAAACTCCCGCAACAGGGAACTCATTATCTCGTGTGTCAGGAATTTATTCTGGGACAGCTCCTCAGAAAGTTAGGATGGTGAAATGCATCCATACATGTAAAATGTAACAAAGAAAAAATAAAGAGCAAGGGTTGCTCACTTTATAAAAGAAAAAAGGGATAATTGGAAGTCCCATTTGGAAAGATTGATTTGCTGTTAGATATGTATTGCCAAATGAGTAAGGTTTAGGGTTTTCTGAACCAGTGGGTACTCTGTGGAATAAAATAGAGCAGTGTTTCTCAGAGTATCTGTGGTAACATATCAGCTTTTTGAGCTCCCAGTCCATCACAGGCTAACACATGGTTTTTTTACTGCCCATACCTAGTACACAGCTTACAGCATGTTGCTTCACTGCGTAAGTTCAACCACACCCAGAATGGTCTGTATCTCACTCAGTGAGACCAGTTCACTGCTCGAATTGTTTCAGCAATGCCAAGTTTTTATAGAAGTAATTTGCTTTACTTACTCTCAATTTTTCTATTTATCTTTTCAAAGACCAGAAACAAATAGTTTGTAGATTGCCTCATTCTCAAATCGTACTTTGAATGGCACTACTGATATAGAATATACCATAGAGGATCCTACTGGTCTTACGGTTTATTCTCTAAGACCTGAGATCCAGACATTACTTAGCTCCATGGGAAAGCGAGAGTCATACAAAAAATACCTGTATTAAATTAGTCCATTCAATTATTCCTTCCTGCTTACCACTGTTATCTGAGCTGGCCCAACAGGACAATATATTTTTGATCTAAAAGTGTTGCTGTTTAATACCTGATAATGCAGTGCAAATGCATAGAAATCAATTATAAAATGAAATTTCTAATCTCACAATATATGCAGGATTTTATGAAGATAATAAGTTGATGTTGGAGAACTAGGCAGATCACCCTCAAAGCTACTGACAAGAAGAATCTGGCAGTATTCAACCAGGTGATAATGGAAGAGAAAATCTGCAAGGCTGATGATATCTTACCTTCAGAAGAAGGTATCTGCCTATCAAAATATTGAGGGAAATTCTTTGGAAAACTGATGAAACTCAAATATTTTCGCAAAACTGATTCTTTTCATAATCATGCAGAAAA
>NW_007732371.1:86285-88324 GCF_000696425.1 Galeopterus variegatus | reverse complement strand
AAAAGTTAAGTGTATGATGATGAATGATGTCGTGTTACATAATCAGTTCTGTCAGAAAACTCAGTTGTCTCCCCATCGATGTTTGATTTGTTCTGTGTCTCTTCTAATTAATTACAGTGTATTTGCAATTTTGTCTAATGTGGTTAAATCTAAGATAAAATAAAATTTTACTTTCACAAATTTAAAAATAATTCTTATGATAAAAGAATCAAAACCTTTTTTTTTAAGTTATGAATTTCACAACAAAAATGTGGCCCTCCTTGTAAGTTTACTCTTAGCAGACTTCTCTGGGGCCAGTTAGTCTCAGGGAATGTGGATCTTCAAACTCCTTTTAAAAACAGCATCACACAAAGGAGTGCCACGTCGGAGGAACAGCTCTCATGTGATGTTGCCCCAATTTCTGGCTCCACATGACTCAGCAGGCAGGAGTCATTTTTCCTCCAGGAAGGATGCTAGTATGGAACAGGGACACCTCCTTTGATTTTCAGAAATTGCTTGTTGTTCCTTAATAGTTGAAGCAGAAGATGTTTCTTTAAATAACTGAATCTACTAGAACCTGAATTCCACAAACGTGTTGAGACAGAGGAATTTCACATATAGAATACTTTCCCTCCCTTGTCACACTAAGGAGATGTTATCCCACTGAAGGTTGAGATGCAAAAGATTTCCAGTATTAAAAATATTTTTTCTGACATTGGGTCTATTATGTTCCTACTTTTCTAGAGTGTTCAATCTTTATGAAAATAGAAAGATTTATGCATGAAACAACAAAGTGAGGAAACGAGTGATTAAGAATGGGCACGAGTGGTGCAAACAGTTTATTTGCTTGATTCATTCATTTGTTCATTCATTCCCCAAATTCTCTGAAAGAGAATAATCCGGACCTAGTTTAGCCAGATTTAAAAGAATGGGGGAGGTCAGTTGAAGTGAGAGTGTTTGTGGAAGACTCTGGGAAGAGGTGGGACGTGAAGTGAGTCCTGATAGTTGGGAAAGGTTTCCATGGAGACACGTGTGAATAAGGAGGAAGGTAGCCCAGGCAGGAGGAGCAGGATGGCCAAGTGCAGGGCACTGAGTGTGGCCTCCCGGGGTTTGCAGTAAGCAAGTGTGTGGTGGGAGCAGAGGTTCATGTGAGGGAGAGAGTGCTATCCAGCTGTATTTGAAAAAATGGAGACATATCACGAAGCACCTCCAGTGTCTACTGCTTTAGTATTTGTGCCTGGAACACAGGCCATGGGGAGCCACTGAAGGTTCCTCAGCAATGGAATAATGACAGAGAAGGGACTCTATCCCTTGGTTCAGTAACACATCACCACAACAACCATCCCGCACAGAAGCAAATCCTCACCATATACTGTGTTTGCTTCCTGTCTTATGAGCAGATAATTTAATGCTTCCTGTGATTTGAAGTTTATCCCATTAAACACACACCCTCCTTTCTTCCTCCAATTCCTCTCTCTTCGTGTCTCTTTACATTCCCGTACCCGTTTTCTCCCCCTTTCTCCCATGCAGACCCTTCAGTATGCCTTCCCTTTCCCTCCTCTGTCTTATTCCCTATTCTTCAGAGCCTGCGGTGATCTTGCTCCAGCAAGGGCTAGATAAGCTTCTCCAGCGGACAGTGCATTTCATGTTCTTTGTGTCACAGTAGGCATCTTTGTTGCTTTTCTTATTTCTCTACAAAGGGAATGTGCCTTGACTTTGCAAATACATTCCATTTTTAAGAAAAAGAAAAGCAATAAAAGCATCAGTCAGGTAATGGGGAGAGCTGGCTGCAGGACTCCTGAGGGTATTTCTATACTGACCCCATTCTTGCTACCTTCTGAAGACACATAAATTTCAATTGCTGCTCTGCCTATTTTTATCCCATAAAGCTTAGGACTTAAATTCTTAAGGTTATATCATTTTTCTTGCAGGTTTAGTACTATAAATTGTTGGTTGTAGGAAATCCATGAGAGAAGACATGAGTTTGAAAAAGCTGTTTGAAAATGGAGGGGACACATCTGGGTGGGAGAGGGGAGAGGGAGGAGGGAGGGAGGTTTTGG
>NW_007732371.1:83150-85601 GCF_000696425.1 Galeopterus variegatus | reverse complement strand
AGGTTTTGGTGATGGGACACAATAACTAGCTACATTGTATATTGACAAAATAAAAAAAAAAAAAGAGAAAAAGAAAAAGCTGTTTGATATGCCAAAGAACTAGCCTGGTGGTGCGGGTAAACAAGGAAACGCACTGTTTTGTGTGTGTGTGTGTAGGGGGGGGAGGTTAACTTCTCTTCCACAGAATAATAATGAAAAAGAGTGTTCCCTTTAGGACTCAAGATGGCATGGGGAAAGCATCACGGACAGGGGACAGGTTCCAGTCCCAGAGGAACGTAGAGAAAAGCTCAGTGGTAACGGGAGGATGCACTGCCTCGAAGGGAGTCCAAGGGATGCATTGCTGCTGCTGAAGACAAATGTCACATCCTAATGGGCTTTCCCCACACGTTAGAACTGACGCCCAGAAACCACAGATTATACATATCACAATTCCCCTGTCATTTTTTTACTTCTCCTGAAATACGTGAATGACAAAGGATATGGCTCCAATTACTTGTTAAGACAAAGAGATAGAAAAAAGTGCCTTGAGCTGGTTTCTCCATAATTGATTATATTTAGGGATTTGGAGGTACGTAGTAGTATATAATAGGATTATTTTGGACCCTTTATTTAACTCATTAACCTGTGTTGAAGGGTAGAGGTTTCCACCCTTCATCACTCCTCCCATTTGGTTCTAACTAGTAAGGAACAGACTCAAAGAGTCAGTAGGGATTGATGCATTGACTTTATAAATGGTGGCCCAATGATTCCCCCAAAACAGGGCTCTCTGGAAAAGCTGGACTGGAGAAAACGGCTGAGTATGAGGTCAAAGTGGGGCATCCTATTCACGTGTGCTCATACTTAGATCTTGCAACTCACTGATGGGGAAAATTGGAGCTAAAAGACCCTAAAAGTAGAGGATCATAGACCTCTTCACGTGGAGCTGCCAACAGGTGCAGAAGTACCAGGGAGATAGGGTCCTCCCACCTTGCATCTAGAAGGCAGGTCAGCCCCCGTGGGCCTTCTGCTTGGCAGCAAGAGAAAGAGGAGGACGACTGTCCCTTTGATCCATCTGTGACGTGCGCAGTACAGAGCAGGCAGGAAAAGGTCCATGTTGCCTCTTCAGTCTTCCCACCCTGATACGTACAACAGTAGCAGCAGTAAAACCAACAAGTAAGAAATTAAACAAGGGGCCAGAAAAATGCCTCCCTAGATGCCAAGCTCTCATTAGTGCAGTGAGTGTCCCCTCGTCCCTAGACAAGGAATGAGTAAGGGTACAAAGAGAGGGGGGGGATGGCAACTTCTCCCCCTGCCTCAGCGACTGGAGGGTGGAGGAATATGGGAGGGGAGAGCAGCAGAAGTCCCCTCCGAGGGATGGATATGTGAATCCGGGGTGTCAAGGAGCATCCTGACAAGCCGAATTTCATTCTCCTATTCATGCTGGGATGTTGTTCCCTGTTGTACAACGATAATGCTGTGTTTCTACCTCACACAGAGATCGCCAACCAGCAGATCAGAATCCACAGTTAGAATTTAAGTGAGCATGGGTTATAATTCTGTTTCTGTCAAAAATTCGGAGCATGATTGAGGAAATTTTATTAAAATGCTATAGGTGAAGATGCAGTTCTGCTGTGGATGTATAGAGTGGATTAGCATCTTTCTCAACTCTCAAGTGGAATGTTCCATACATATTTATAGGAGTATGTGTATGTGTGTATATTTCAAACTCTCATACAGAGATATTAATAAAATTCAATGTTGAATAAACATAAATAAAAAAAGAATTTAAGTGAGCGGTATGAGGTTGACCTCAGAGGCAACCACTGCTCTAAAAACGCTCTCTGCTCTGTGCAGCTCCCAGGCAAGATGGCGGGGCTGGCAGAGCAGGGGCAAGATGGCGGCGCTTCCGGCTGCCACCTCCGCGGCTCGTTCACACACACTGTCAGCCTCAGCCTCCTTGAAATCACAAGCCCTTGAGGCAAATAAAAAGCTGATTATCTTTAATACCAAAAAGGTGGTGATTCTAATCTGCTCACTAGTCCCCGTGATGGTGGGCGTAGCTTCATATGCCGGAGTGATGGGTTCTAGGTGAAGGATCGTCATGCTGAGAAATAGACTGAGGCCTATCCCAGGAGTCTGGAGCTTACTGTAAGACATGGGTTACTCTGCTGTGTGAAATAGATCTACACACTTTTTTTCCCCCCGGTCCTGTGGCAATAAGACAAGTAAGTTGTTGGCTATGGCCTTCTGTTCCAGTCAGTGCCCATTTTTTGTGAATCCTAGCAAATAGTTTTTACAGTTTTTCTGCAGGTTCTTTTTAGCTACTTTAATTAACTCTCAGAAGGTGTGGATTAGCAGAGATGGAAAGGATTTGGTTAGATGTAAATTCTTTCCATCCTTTTGGCTAGGGATTCTCACGTGTGGGAGAATGAGTCAGATTTGTCTCAGGTCTTAGACTCTCCTGCAGGGTGG
>NW_007732371.1:79153-82104 GCF_000696425.1 Galeopterus variegatus | reverse complement strand
AACAAAGCAGTAGGTGCTTAATCAATGTTTTTGAATCAATGATTTTGAATAAATGCATGAACGAACTTGCTTCCTTTTGGAAGCTTCTTTAATGAACCTACATATCAGGGAGCAGAAAATGGTTAATGGGCAAAACCACAGATGTTGCAGAGAAGAGGATTTGTTGGAAAGGCAACACAGGAATTAAGCACAAAGTAAATTACTTCTGAATATTGAGAGATAGTGTTTCCAGATAGCACCCAGATCAGAAGTTGTCATTTATCTGACAATATGCACAGAACTCAAAACTCATTTCATCCCACAGAGAAGAAAGCATTGTTCCAGTATACAGGTATAGGAATATCAGAACTCATTCTCCTATAGGAAATAACTTTATTGACTAGAGCACAGAGCTTTTGTGTAGTTCCTTTGCTTTTAGTCTACAAACTCCACTCATTTCCAAAAATACTTAGGTCAGCACCTCCCTGCCCTCAAACCCTCTAGTGAAATTGTTTCATATTTTTTAATGCACTTGCATTTTCTTGTGACAGTCTGCGTTCTATCCTGGGATTCCCCTACCTCCTAAATATTTAAAAAATGTGCATGCATTAATGTTTCCTCTTGGTGCTATAAAGTTCCCTGGGTTTTGACAAATGCATTATGTCATGTATCCACTATTACAGAATCATACAGAATAGTTCCACTGCCCTAAGATATCGCCCATGCTTCACCTATTTAAAACACCTCTGCATTCCCATCCCCTGGCAACAACTGATCTTTTCACTTTCTCTATAGTTTTGCCTTTCAAAGAATGTTATGTAGTTGGAATCATACATTATGTAGACTTTGCATTGCCTTCTTTCACTTAGCAACATGTATTTTAGATTAATCCATGTCTTTTTGCAGCTTGATAGGTCATTTGATTTTTTGCCTTTCAACAAATGTTTATTGTCCATTTTCAATCTCATGCATATTGGGATAAAATATACATAACCTAAAGTTTACCATTTTTTTTAAGCATTTTTATTTTTTTTTTTGAGATGTTCTAGTTTATTTTTTTTTCCTTTAAATTTTTATTTTGTCGATATACAATGTGGTTGTTTATTATGGCCCATCTCCGAAACCTCCCTCCCTCCTCCCTCACCCCCCTCTCACCCAACAATGTCCTTTCCATTTGCTTGTTGTAACAACTTCAAAAAATTGTAGTTGTTATATCTTCTCCCCCGCCCAGTTATTTTTTGTGTGTGTGAGTGAATTTATTTATTTATTTTTAGCTCCCACAAATAAGTGAGAACATNAGACATGGGTTACTCTGCTGTGTGAAATAGATCTACACACTTTTTTTCCCCCCGGTCCTGTGGCAATAAGACAAGTAAGTTGTTGGCTATGGCCTTCTGTTCCAGTCAGTGCCCATTTTTGTGAATCCTAGCAAATAGTTTTTACAGTTTTTCTGCAGGTTCTTTTTAGCTACTTTAATTAACTCTCAGAAGGTGTGGATTAGCAGAGATGGAAAGGATTTGGTTAGATGTAAATTCTTTCCATCCTTTTGGCTAGGGGTTCTCACGTGTGGGAGAATGAGTCAGATTTGTCTCAGGTCTTAGACTCTCCTGCAGGGTGGCAGGCCTGGCTGGCTGCCCACCAAAGATGCACGCTCAGCCTCCAGGAAGCACAGTAGTGGCTGGGAGGTGCTGCAGCCTGGGACTGCATTTTCCAGCCTGCTCACCCCGTTGCATCTACCTGTAACCGTGTGACTAGTTCTCACTAATGGAATGTGAGCCAATGTGATCTGTTACTTTGAGGTTGACATCGTTATAGGTGTGCCTTGTCCATCCTCTTCGTCCCATTCATCCTCTGGAAGTGAGGGGTTTTGAGGCCCGAAGGAAGGTGGAGCTGCAAGATCATAGGAGCCTAGTTCCTGAATTGCTGCCTGCCCAGCACCAGCACTCATCTGTTCCATGAGTGAGAAATAAGTTCCTATTATACTGTTAGGCCGCTGAGATCTTGCAGTTTATCTGCTTCAGCATAGAGCACTACCTGAATGACTACAGTAGTCATCTAAGTTTGCTCCCAGAACAAAGCAGTAGGTGCTTAATCAATGTTTTTGAATCAATGATTTTGAATAAATGCATGAATGAACTTGCTTCCTTTTGGAAGCTTCTTTAATGAATCTACATATCAGGGAGCAGAAAATGGTTAATGGGTAAAGCCACAGGTGTTACAGAGAAGAGCCTTTGTTGGAAAAGCAACACAGAAATTAAGCACAGAGTAAATTACTTCTGAATATTGAGAGATAGTGTTTCCAGATAGCACCCAGAAGTTGTCATTTATCTGACAATATGCACAGAACTCAAAACTCCTTTCATCCCACAGAGAAGAAAGCATTGTTCCAGTATACAGGTATAGCAATATCAGAACTCATTCTCCTATAGGAAATAACTTTATTGACTAGAGCACAGAGTTATGTGTAGTTCCTTTGCTTTTAGTCTACAAACTCCACTCATTTCCGAAAATACTTAGGTCAGCACTTCCCTGCCCTCAAACCCTCTAGTGAAATTATTTCATATTTTTTAATGCAGTTGCATTTTCTTGTGACAGTCAGTGTTCTATCCTGGGATTCCCCTACCTCCTAAATATTTAAAAAATGTGCATACATTAATGGTTGCTCTTGGTGCTATAAAGTTCCACGGGTTTTGACAAATGCATAATGTCATGTGTCCACTATTACAGAATCATACAGAATAGTTCCACTGCCCTAAGATATCGCCCATGCTTTCACCTATTTAAAACACCTTTGCACTCCCATCCCCTGATGACAGCTTGTCCCGACCCGTGGGATATTCAACGCAGACCCTGGAGGGGGGAGTGGGAATTGGATGGGACAAGAGACACGAGAAATGGAGACAAGACAGTATTCTGATCAAGTCTCATTTATTAGCCAGAAGGTTACATCTTATATAGGAAAAAGCAGGCAT
>NW_007732371.1:78936-79137 GCF_000696425.1 Galeopterus variegatus | reverse complement strand
GAGGGAATCAGCAGATAAGGAAGTATGCAGATGTTTTCTGGGAAAAAGCTCAGGGCAAATCGTTCTGGGAAATGGAACATTTCTCAGCCATCTAAAGCAAAGCAGCGGTGATCTACGCCTAGGGCTGTGCAAGCAGTAAAAAGGAGAAAAGGGCAGAAAGGTCACAGCATTTATATCTTTAGTGCCAGAGGGCTATTGGCA
>NW_007732371.1:77414-78920 GCF_000696425.1 Galeopterus variegatus | reverse complement strand
GACCTGTATAGGCCTTGCCTGAATAGCCTCAATTTGTTGTTTACCAAAGGCTGTGACTTTATTAAGTAAAAAGGGCCCCAAAGAAAGCAAAAGAAGCAACTCCACAAGCGGCCCCAAAAAGGGTAAGAGATAAGGCAGGAATCCATTAAGTTCAGTCCAAAGTGGTTTTTTTGCCAGTTGTTTTCTTCTCTTTTCTAAGTCGTCTTGTAGTTGTTTGATATGGTCTTGAACTATCCCGGATTTGTTGGCATAGAAGCAGCATCTGTCCTGTAGGGCTAAACAAACACCTTCTTGTTCCGCAGTTAGTAAATCGAGACCTCTTCTGTTTTGTAAGACTACTTCTTCCAGGGAATCTAATTGGTCTTGGAGGTCCTGTATGGTTTGGGAAAGGGCTTGTACATCTGAAATCGGCTGGGTAGACAATTTTGTATATGGAGATAGAGAATGGGTGAGACCAGCAGTTCCAGTAGCAACTGCTGCAGAAATTCCCAAACCAGCAAGTAAAGGAATAAGCTGTACAGCCCTTTTAGATCTTCCAGCTATATGCTCAAAAGTAGGAACAGGGATGGGCTCACTCCCAGATATAACACCTACATCGGGCAGAAGGAGAGCCAAAACACATAACCCTGTCCAGTTAGTGGGTCATTGTGTATAAGCCTTATTGCTACCACAGACAAAAACCGAACTGTTATGGGAACACAAGGAAGTAGAAATGTTGATAAACGACTGACAATTTGCAAATGTAGCAAACCCAACGTCGACCTCAAAACTATTATTAACTGAAGGGGAAATGAAACAAGTAGCATTATAAAACTGTAAAGGTTGTACCTGCAAAGGAAAAGTTAATGAACACTGATGACCACCAGAATAATTAAAAGTCAAAGCGGGAAAAGCAACAGGGACAGGCTGTCCTACTATGAGACAGAGCCAACAATTTTGAGCAAGATCAGGATTGGTGGCATTAAGCAACTTATGAGTTGCATTAAGAAGGTTGGAGGTCTGAGGATAAAGCTCTAAATCACCCCTGTTCTTGGGCAGGGCCAGGGGGTGATAGGTAAGTTGAGGAAACAAAATGTCATGCATTTCTTGAATTTTTGTTTCCACTTTTAGAATTCTAGTTTGGTCTTGAGGGCTTCCTCCATCAGATATGTGAACAAGGGGAGTGGTGGACCAACAAACAGGTTGACCTACTGAACTTGTACAAGAGGCTTGGGTGTACTTATTCGAGGGAAGCCCGACAGCAGAAGGAGGACCTGCAAGATCCCCTCCAAAAGTCCCCGTGTAATTTTTAATCAGGGTGGCTGTGAAGTATGTTTGGTTTCCAGAAGTGCACAATTGGTATGAAGAATAACAAGTGCTATGCATAGATTCAGCAAACGTGCTGCAAGGACATGGCTTAAGACTCCCACCACTGCTGGCTATGAACTTAGGTTTTTCAACACAACTATAAGCGGGAGATGATGAGGACAAATAAGCTGAACGGGTGTCACAATCTACAACAGATAT
>NW_007732371.1:64937-76414 GCF_000696425.1 Galeopterus variegatus | reverse complement strand
GAGAAAAAACACAGACTGAACCTCTACCCCAGATCAAAACTGGATCTGGGCCATTCCAGGAGTTATCTAGGGGGTCCTTCCATTTGACCATGGCAAATTATGATTGGGACTCGGAATGCCAAAACCGGTCAGCTGCTGATTTGCCGCTGACATCAAGATTTTAAAAATTAAAGATGAAAAGGGCATGACTTAGTAAATTCCTGGGGGAGCCTCTTGTGGGGTACCATTCCCCCTTTTTTATTTTTTCAAGGCAAGTTTTTAGAGATAAGTGGGCTCTTTCGACAATTCCTTGGCCTTGAGGGTTATAGGGAATGCCTGTAATATGTCGAATTTGTAATCTAGCATAAAAATCTTGGAAAGCCTTGGAGGTATAGCCAGGGCCATTGTCCGTTTTAATCTGTTTTGGGATTCCCAGGATTGAAAAACAATGTAGCAAATGAGCAATAACATGTTTGGTTGCTTCTCCTGTCTGTAAAGTGGCGAACAAAAACCCACTGTAGGTGTCATGGACACGTGAACATATTTTAGATTACCAAATTCTGGTAAATGAGCAACATCCATTTGCCAAAGCATATTTGGGACAAGTCCTTTAAATTATCCAAAGTGAACTAAACTACCTCATTTAAGGCCTTTCAAATTCTTCTAACTCTTCCCAAAATGTTCTGTCTTAGTTTTTGTTACTTTAGTCTTTTTAGTAGCTTTTTGATGTGATTTTTAACCAATTCCCCTTCTAGCTTCAATGTTCTTCTAACTTGGTTCTGGTCTACCGTCAACTAAACATCCTCATCTTAATCCTTCTAACTTCAGCACCACCAGAAATTAAGTTGATGGGCTCTTAAAAGAAATTCATCACTACTGATTTCTTCCTTATTTTTAAGTTCGTCTATTTTATATCCAATTCTTAGCTTTAAAATATTTTCCATCTTTTTTTTTTTGACGCCTATCTTGTATGCTTGCATCCAGTAATTGTCTTGTTTTTTATTTTCTATCTGAAATACATTTCCTTGACATATCTTCAATCACTTTCTATTTTGTTTCTATATTCTAGCTTTCTAAGTTGTATATTTGCCCCTACTTGCTTCTGTTTCCTAGTCTACTTTTTCTTCTCCTTTTTACTTTTTTGGTTTAAGTTAGGCTTTCTTGTTTTTTAAAGGCATACTTTATCTTCTAGTTGTCCTATCTTCCCTACGTCTTTTCTTCGCCTTCCTGCACTGCATGAAAAAGGTTCATTCTCAACCTCCGTCTTGTTCTATAAGCATTTTTTCTTCTCTCAAGCTTTAAGTCTTCCTTTTTCTTCATATCTTTTAACATTATCAAAATTACAAACCTAAAACACTAAGCAATATCTTAGTAAGCTGCTCGCTATTTACACTTCCTAGCACTGTATTCTCTTTTCTTAACAGAAAAACTTATCTGCAACTTCCTCATGCTGTGACTCCTGCCTCACCAGCTACCTCTGCGCTTGCCTCCTGAATGCCTGGAATTTTAATAGTGGATACTTTTTAGGTCTCTTAGGTATGTCACAGGCTACCTTGATTTCTTCACTCTCATCTTCTAGGGAGATTAGATCTACGTCCTCCCTAGGTGGTGGATAGGGATTTTGGAGGTCAGTCTTGGAACTGGCTTTTAATATTTTTTTCAGTTTGGGCCACAGTTTCTGAAACTTCTGGGTCCACTTTTGTCTCCTGGGCCACTAATATCTCACACTCTGCTATCTCAGCTTCTATCCTCAGCACCCCGGAACCCACAGATATCTCCAACTCAAGACCACCTTTTATAATTAGTAGTCCCTTCTTCTGGGAACCAAGGACAAAAATTCTTCACGAAATCAAAAAATCTTAATAGATCACTTGTTTTAACCTTTACTCCTCGTGTCTTTAAAGCTTTTTGTAACTGTCTTATGTACACGTCATGACAACTTAATTCTTAATTCTTAATTTTTGATTCTTAATTCTTAATTCTTGTCCCATTATCAGGCGCTCTTACTCACCTTATCCTGACGCAGCAGGTTCCCGTGGCGGATGAAGGTTTTACTCTTTCATTTTCAGTGGTCGACCCTCTGATGCGCCATCTTCCTCACAGTGTCCCCCGTACCCAGTGCCCCACATTTGGGTGCCAGAAATGTCCCGACCCACGGGATATTCAATGCAGACCCTGGAGGGGGGAGTGGGAATTGGATGGGACAAGAGACACGAGAAATGGAGACAAGACAGTATTCTGATAAAGTCTCATTTATTAGCCAGAAGGTCACAGCTTATATAGACAGCAGGAGGGAATCAGCAGATAAGGAAGTATGCAGATGTTTTCTGGGAAAAAGCTCAGGGCAAATCGTTCCGGGAAATGGAACATTTCTCAGCTATCTAAAGCAATGCAGTGGTGATCTACACCTATGTCTGTGCGAGCAGTAAGAAGGAGAAAAGGGTGGAAAGGTTACAGCATTTATATCTTTAGTGCCAGAGGGCTATTGGCAGGGCTTCATGACCCTGGGGAGGCTATGACCAGGCTCTTTGGCCCCGGACAACAACTGATCTTTTCACTTTCTCTATAGTTTTGCCTTTCAAAGAATGTCATATAGTTGGAATCATACATTATGTAGACTTTGCATTGCCTTCTTTCACTTAGCAACATGTATTTTAGATTAATCCATGCCTTTTTGCGGCTTGATAGGTTATTTGATTTTTTGCCTTTCAACAAGTGTTTATTGTCCATTTTCAATCTCATACATATTGTGATAAAATATACATAACCTAAAGTTTACCATTTTAATCCACATTCAGTGGCATTAAGCACATTCACATTGTTATGCAACTATTACCACTGTTTCCAGAACTTTTTCATCATCTCCAACTGAAACACCATACTCATTAAACCGTAACTCTCCATTCTCCCTTCACCTAACCCCTGGTAGACTCTATTCTACTTTCTGTCTCTATGACTTTGCCTATTCTAGGAACTTCATATAAATAAAATCTTATGATATTTGTCCCTTTATGTCTGACTTGTTTCATATAGCAATGAAACAAGTTTTCAAGGATCATCTGTGCTGTAGTATGTGCCAAATTTCATTTGTTTTTAAGGCTTAATATTTTGTTGTATGTATATACCACATCTTGTTTATCCATTCATCCGTTGATGGATACTAGGGTTGTTTCCACCTTTTGGCTATTATGAATAATGCTGCTATGAATATTTGTGATTTCATTTTATTACTGAATAATATTCCATTGTATAGACATATCACAGTTTATCCTTCAACTTTTGAAGGGCATTTTGGCTGCTTCCAGTTTTGGGCAATTATGAATAAAGCTGCTGTAAACCTTTGTATGTAGGTTTCTGTGTAGATGTAAGTTTTCAAATCAGTTAGGTAACTACCTAGGAGTGCAGTTGCTGGATCATATGGTAAGACTATGTTTAACTTTGTTAAAGACTGCCAAACAAAGTGGTTGTATCATTTCACATTTCCACCAGCCATGAATGAGAGTTTCTGTTGCTTCATATCCTCACCAGCATTGGGTCTTGTTAGTGTTTTGGATTTTAGTCATTTTCATAAGTGTATAATGGTATCTCATTGTTTTAATTTGCAATTGCCAAATGACGTGTGATGCTGAAGATCTTTCATATGCTCATTTTCCATCAGTATGTCTTTTTTTTTTTTTTTTAGTATAACTCCTTATGTATTTTACAATCTAGTTATTGGGATAAGACATATATAGATTTTATTTTATTTTTTATTTTAATTTATGAATATACAATGTAGTTGATTTTCATGTCCCTTTTACAATTCCTCCTTTCCCTCCTCCATCTCCTGCCTCCTCCCATTTCCCACCTTGTCCCCATCAATGTCATATCTGTTCATTTGTCTTACAAGTTCAAGGAATTGTTGTGATTGTAGTGTCTTCTTATGAGGTGTCCAGATCTTTTGCCTATTTTTAAATTGGGTTATATGTTTTCTTATTGTTAAGTTTTAAGAGTTATTTGTATATTTTCTTTACAACTCCTTTATTATGTATGTTTTCAAATATTTTCTTCCAATCTGTGTCTTGTATTTTTATTCTCTTAACAGTTGTGGGGAAAATAGAATAGTTTAGTCAGGCTCCCTTGACTCAGGTCTGGTGTGGGGTGGTGCAGCACATTTCGTGTAAACAAGTTGTGTGTGGGTGGAGATAGTGCACATGTGCACCCATGTATGTTTTTAGTTTGCTGCTATTGTGTGTTCTTCACTTTGTGAAGCAGACCTGGCCGGCAGAGAGCTTGCATCAAAAAATAGAGCATGTTTACTCTGCTGGCAGCTGCTCAGTTTTTCCTTTGGACTTTGCCAGTAGCAGTTGAGTTTTTGAGTTTCTTTTTGTACTGCCTAACTTTTAGACGTGTTTGTGCTGAATAAAGACTATTCTTTCTTCTACAAAGGCTCCAAGGACCTTTTTTTGCCAGTTACTTAGCTCATAGATCTGCATGTGAAGGGTTTGTGACCCAGTCTGGACAATGGGCTCGAGGGGTCTGTGAGCTCCAGACTGAGTCCTAGCTCTACAACAGTGTCTTTCACAGAGTAAACATTTTTACTTGCAGACAATATATAGCTGGGTCTTATCATTTTTACCACTCTGACAATCTCTGACTTTTAATAGTAGAATTTACAACATTCATATTTAAAGTGACTATTGGTGTAGTAAGAGTAATGTGTACCATATTGAGAGTGCTTACTATTTGCTGCATTTGTTCTTTGTTTTTTTTGTTTCTTCCCTCTTTTTCTACCTTTTCTAGTTTCATTTTTATTTATTTTATTTTATTTTTGTTTTTGTTTGTTTAATGAAACATATTGATTACACATATCTGTGGGATACAGAGTAGAATATCTATAAATGCACACAATGTGTGATGATCAAATCAGAGTGATTAGCATATTATCATTACAAAACTTAATCACTGCTTTGTGATGAGGGCATTGATCTCTCTTCTAGCCATTTGATAACACACAGTAAATTACTGTTAATTATAGATGCCTAGCTTGACAGTATACCAGTAGAACTTGTTTTTCCTATCTAGCTTTTTTATTTCCATTAATTAACCTCTCACTATCCCCTCTCCCTCTTTCCCACCTCTAGTAACAGTAGCTCAGCTTTGTCCTTCTGAAAGTTCAACTTACAATTTTTCTTTTCTTTCTTTCTCTCTCTCCTTTTCAGCTCCCACTTATGAGTGAGAACAGGCAATATTTCTTTTTCTGTGCCTGGCTTATTTCACTTAATATAATTTTCTCCAAGCTCATCCATGCTGCTGCCAATGGCAGAATTACATTCTTTTTTATGGCTGAGTAGTATTCCATTGTGTATGTATCCCACATTTTCTTTATCCAATTGTCCATTGATGGACATTTAGGTTTGTTCCATTATCTCAGCTATTGTGAACAGTGTTGTGATAAACATGGGAGTGCAGGTATCCTTTTGACATGATGATTTTCATTCTTGGTAGTGGGATTGTTGAATTATATGATAGTATTATCTGTAGTTGTTTGAGAAATCTTCATATTGTTTTCCATAACGGCTGTACTAATTTACAATCCCACCAACAGTGTAGAAGAGCTCCCCTTTCTCCACATTCTTGCCAGCATTTGCTATTTTCTGTCTTTTTGATAATAGCTAGTCTAACTGGGATGAGATAATATCTCAACATAGTTGATATTTGTATTTCTCTGATGAGTAATGATGTTGAGCATTTTTTCATATACTTGTTGGCCATTTGTATGTCTTCTTTTGAGAGATGTCTATTCAGGTCATTTGCCTATTTTTAACATTGGATTCTTTGTTTTTTTTACGATTAAGTTGTTTGAGTTCCCTGTATATTCTGAATATTAACCCCTTGTTGGATGCATAGTTTGCAAATATTTTCTCCCATTCTGTAGCTTGCCTCTTTGCTCTGTTGATTGTTTCCTTGGCTGTGCACAGCTTTTCAAGTTGATATAATCCCAATTGTTTATTTTTGCTTTTGTTGCCTGTATTTTTGAGGTCTTATTCATAAAGCCTTTGCCCAGTCCTATACCCTGTGTTTCTCCCATGTTTTCTTCTAGGAGTTTTATAGCTTCAGGTCTTACATTTCAGTCTTTAATCCAGTTTGAGTTGATTTTCATATGTGGCAAGAGACAGGGGTCTAGTTTCATTTTCCACCCATAGATATCAAGTTTTCCCACCATCATTTATTGAAGAAGCTGTCCTTTCCCCAAGGTATGTTCTTAACTGAACATTTTATATTATTCCATTTCCTCAGCTCTCTTAGCATATCAATGATATTTCTTTAAAAATTATCTTAGAGATTGCTCTAAAGTTTGAAATATACCTTTACAACTAACCTACTTTCAGATGACACTGTTCCACTTCTCAGGTGATGCATGTACTTTATCATAGAGTATTTCCAGTTTCTCTCTCCTGTCCCTTATAAAATTGCTGCCATTTATTACACTTATGCATATGCTATAATTATACAATTAATTGTTACTGTTATTACTTTGAAAAGATGTATTTGACCAATTAAGAATGAGAAAGATAAAATATTTGATTTGATCTTCATTTATTCCTTCTTTGATGCTTTACTTTTTAAAATGTAGATCTGAGTGTCTGGCCTGTATCAATTTTCTTCTCTCTGAAAAACTTTTATGAAAACATTTTTTGCAGGGAAAGTCTGCTGGTAATAAATTCTATTTTTGTTCACCTTTACTTTTGAAGTCTGCATATATAATTCTTTTAACACTTTAAATATTTCACTCCTCTCTCTTCTTGCTTGCATGGTGTCTGAAGAAAAGTCTCCTGTAATTCTTAATCTTTTAATTCAATAGGTAAGGCTTTCATTCTCCTCTAGCCTCTTTCAAGATTTTCCTATTTGTCTTTGGTTTTCTGCAGTTTGAATATGATATTTGTGGGTACATAGAATTTTCAATATTTATTTTGTTGGTGTTCTCTGAATTTCTGAATCTGTGGGTTGGTTCCTTTTATTAAATTTGGAAAGAGTATTACTTCAAATATTTTTATATGCTCTGTTTTCTCTTTCTTCTTTTTCCATTATTCCAATTATGTTATGTTATGCCTTTTGAAATTGCCCCACAGTTCTTGGATGTTCTGTTTTGTTTTTGTTTGCATTTCATTTTGGAAAGTTTCTGTTGACGTATCTTTGAGTTCATGAATTCTTTCCTTAGCTGTGTCCAGGCTACTGAGGAGTCCATGTGAGACATTCTTCATTTCTGTTACAGTATTTTATTTATTTATTTATTTATTTATTTATTTATTTATTTTATAAAACAAGATTTTTTAATTTAATTTAATTTGGGGGGGGTGGGTTCAACATTGAGATTTCTTAATCAAATCAATATTACTAGCATATATATTGTTACAAATTATAACTATTCTTCATGCCCCTTGTCCAATCTCTCCCTATCTTCTTCACCCTCCCCCTCCCCCCTCTAATTACCCTAGATTTCTTCTCTCCCTCTGAAAGAGTAATGGTATCTGCCAAATCCAATTGGTCTAAAGTATTGTTTAGATTTTGTGTTTCTCAGTTGATTTTTTTGCCTAGATGATCTGTCCAATGCTGAGAGGTGTGATCAGGTCCTGCAATATTATCATAGATTTGGCATGCTCCTTGGTGCTGGCAGTGTGCCTCATTGTGGGAAGTGTCCCATCCCCAACTCCATGCCTCAGGTCCCCGGGCAGGCCCCAAGGTGCTGGTGCAGTGTGACTGGTTGTAGGAGGGGGTTCTGGTCCTCTTCTCCATGCCTTGGGTCCCCAGGCAGGCTCCAAGGTGCTGGCTCGGTGTGCCTGGTTGGGGGATGGGAGTCCAGTACTTGGCTCCATACCTTGAGTCCCCAGATGGGCCCCAAGGTGCTGGCATTGTGTGCCTGGTTGTAGGAGAGGTGTTTGGTCTTCTTCTCCATACCTTGGGTCCCTGGACCCTGAGGTGCTGATGGTGTGAGTTGTTGTGGGCGGAGGTCCTGTCTCTGGCTCTATCCCGCCTGTCCCCTGGTTGGCCCCAAGGCACTGGTGGTGTGCCTGGGCCAGAACTATTTTTTTTTCCTTTGCTTACTTCTAACATGGGGGAACTTCTTGTGGGAACAAGTACTTGAGCTGTGTTGTTGAGCTAAATTGCTGCTTTGCTGCTGTTTCTCTAGGGAAGGCTTTTTGTGCAGCTCAGCATTTAATGGTTGACCTTATAGGTACTTCTGGCTCTCCAGAGAGTTGGTGCACCTGGGTTGTGTAGAAACTCTGATCTGGGCCTTTGTTTTTTCATCAAACTGCATCCCCTGCCACTCTGCATTCCTGACCAGTCTCCTCTGAGTGGTCCTGTACTGACTGGGGGATGGATCAGCTGTCCTTGCTGTGCCCTAGTGTTCTCCCAGTGGGCCTGTCTCCCCCACTGCCCATGCTCCAAACACTTCCCATGGGACAGGCCCTGCACTGGTTCCTTGCAATGACTCACTGGCCTCTGAGTGGCTCCCCTTTCTCAGCTGTTCTGGCTCCTCATTCCTGCATGGGTCCACAGGAATGTTATTAGTGGTCCTGCTCTCATGCGGACCACCAAGTCCCTCTTCTCCCCTGCTGCCTCTAAGTAACTCCATCTGAAGGCCACAGCTGTGGCTTCTCCTGGCTCCTGCTCAGTGCACTTACCAGCTCCAGCGTTAAAGCAGCTGTGGCCCGAAATGCTCCCGAGCAATTATTTCTTTCTCTCATCGTGGTTTCTTCTGCCTTCATGAACTCTGTACGTCTCTCCTCCTCTTCCCCTGAGCTCCAGCTGCCCCAGCTTGGCTGATGTTACATTTTTATAGTTGTAAATTGGTTGATCTGTGGGAGAGAGTGACCCTGGGGATCATCTATTCCACCATCTTGACCGGATGGGAGAGAGTGACCCTGGGGATCATCTATTCCACCATCTTGACCGGAACTCCCCCAGACTTCCTGTTACAGTACTTTTTATTTCTTGCATTTAAAATAAAATTCTTTCTTAGAGTTTCCATTTTTCTGGTTACATTACTCACACATTCTTGCAGGTTGCCTACTTTTTCCTTTAAGCTCTTAACATATTAATCAAAGTTATTTTAAGTTTCTGGTCTGATAATTCCCAAATCTCTGTCATATCTCGGTCTGGTTCTGATGCTTGCTTTGTCTCTTCAGACTTCCTTTCTGCATCTCTCATAATTTTTGTTGAAAGCCAGACATGATATGACTTATAGTAACAACTGAGATAAACAGAACTTTAGTGTGAGGTTTTATGTTGATCTGGCTGAGTCGTGCTAGTTTTATGTTGATCTGGCTGAGTCATGCTATTTTTAATGTTGTTGTAGCTAGAGGCACCATGGACTTCAAATCCCTCTAGTGTTCTTGTTTTTGTCCCTACTGTTGTCTTTGGGTTTCCCTATGAATTCCTTCTTGTATGGATTCTGAGCTGGAATCCACTGTTATGCTGAGACCCTACTGATGTTGTGCTGAAGAATGAGTGAGGGGCAGCATTCTGTAATCTGAAGAATATTCTAGGTTTTAGTGGGCCTGTGTCTGTGGGCTGAGAGTTTCACAAAGGTGTCTTGCCTTTTCTTCCTCCCTCTGCTCATTGGGTGAGACAGGAGGCTAGAGAGGGATGGAATTGGGTAAGTGTTCTTCTGCTTATGTGATATAAGGCTCTGCTGAAGTCTTTTTCACTGGAGTATAGCACTTTGTTGTAGAGAGCATACTGAACATATTTCAAATGATTATTTTTTCCTTCCCTTTGCTGAAGACATGAGGTGATTTTTCTTGGCTCTTTATTATGAGAACTTGGTGAGGTTACTGGAGGTAAAATTCATGGATGTGTTGGGGCATTCTGAGTCCCCAGGAATTTCGCATTCTCATGCTAGCCTACAATCAGCCTAGAGCAACTCACCCAAACAAGTACTTAACTGTTCCTACCAATTTATGGCTTCAGTGGCTTCTGCTCAGGGTGTCTGATCGCATCTGTGTTTCTTTACATTCTTCTGTCTCTCTGGATTTCAGAGTGGTTGTCTTCCCTGCAACTTCAATTCTCTGATGAGAATTGTCTAAGAAAAGTCATTGATTTTCAGTTTGTTCAGCTTTTTTCTTGTTCTAAGGATGGAGATAACAGCTTCCAAGCTCTTTATGTGTGGGAACTGAAACTGAAAGTCTCTTATTCACTTTTTAGTGTTTTAAAACTTCTTCAAAGAAGAGCCTTTGACAAATGGCTCTCCGCATATCTCAGGTACAATTTTTGTCAACATTTTGTGAATTTGATGGAATGTTGTCATCTTGGAAAAGAAAGGAATTTCATCAGTTTGAATGAAGAGAGAAGAAATTGTTTCTGCTGTCTGGTGGGCTAAAGTCATGCCCCCAGTACAGACCACATGTAAGCCTTCTGAATCTGTGAAGCTAATCAAAAGACGTGATGTTTTACCACAATTAGATTATACGTGTAGTCAAATGGATCACTTATCCCCCTCTAGAAGCTTGCAGAGACAGACCATTAAAATTCTCCCACCTTTGTCAAAATGTACAGCAAATAAAGTGGCATTTCGCCTAGCCTTTCCCGGTCCACAGGCATCAAACAAAGGGAAGTAAAAATGGAAAATAACAGCAAATCTGAACTGTCAGGAAATATACTCAAGGGTACTTGGCTGGAAAATTACCACAAGTGTTCACATGTGGTCTTAGGGCTTTACCAGGAAGCAGGATCAGGGTAATTTGTTTCAAAGTGCGCCTCTAGTCCTATCAGTAGGATATAAAACATGTCAACCTGATGTGATTAGTCAATATTCAAGTAGGCTGTGATACAACCATGAAATTTCAGACTGAGAAAGACCTGTAGGGGAACGTGGTGGTGATTTTTTTTCTGTTAGATTTTATCAGAAGCTGCCAGTGGGCAGCACAGCAGTTTGTTTTTAAATGCCAAAAAAACTCTCTAAATGGACCCTTATGCCAAAGAAATGAACCACAGATGGTGTTTCTTATTCAAGGTTCACAGATGCCTCCCGCAAACACCAGACAAAGATATAGTCAGGCATTCAAATGAGAATAAGAATAAACATCTAGAATTCAGAGAACCCTTCTGAAAAAAATGGCAGTAAAACCTTGATCCATGATCATAGCAGGTAGGAAAAAGCTGGGCAAATAGAAGTTAGGCAGATTTAGTAAAGAGCACCCTACTAAAATCCTTCAATCCTAAGTAGAACTGGAATCCTTTTAGAGAAAAGTTAAAGAAGAAAGTAGTTTACAGCACATATATAGTTTTAAAAAACTCACTAACTCAAATGCCTTTTAGAAACTGTTTTAAAGTCAGTCCAGCTTTAGTTCAATGACCACACTGTCTGCCTGCCTGCATGTCTACTTTTAAAAATGACCCCTGGAAAATTATAAATGATGATCCTGAATCTGTAAAAATGGATTTAATTCCATTCACCATATCCGTACTCTCAAGAATGACTCATTCATTTCAGAAAGTTTATTTTTGCAAAAGTT
>NW_007732371.1:62787-63926 GCF_000696425.1 Galeopterus variegatus | reverse complement strand
CATTCATTCATTCATTCATTCATTTAAAATTCAGTCTTTCCAGATCTCTAGACATTCAAATAGAGCAGAAGGTCATCTACTTTGAGTTGTCTGATTTCTGTATAACGTATGTGCAAAGCACTTTTCCTAGATGGGCCTCTTCTTAAATGTCACTGTGATGGAGAAGCACGTTTTTCCTTTTCTGACAGATGCCTCATTTAAGTCTGTGTCACAGATTTTCCACCAACTGGCCTTCACTAAGATGAAGTTTTTGACCAGTCCAGAATCTATAATTAACAAAAGCAAAAAGCTTTGGTTGTTTCTGATTCACGTTAAGGTCAACCAATGGAAATAATAGTTCCGGGCCAATTTATGAAGGCCCAGAATGTCAGTAGTTATTCATGTTGGAAAAGGGAGCAGATAAAAATAACGAAGTTAGAGGCAAGGGTTCAAGGCTTGGTATTTTGATATTTTTTTGTTAGACATTCTTTTCCTTTAGGAAGAACTGGCGTGGCTTGCACTCTTTCAAAACATGAACGTGAAGACAAGAGTGTGCTTAATTTGATGACATATAGAAATCAACTTATGGATCTTTAATCTTTTGCATTTTAAAGTGGTTATTACTGTTATCGTTAATAATATTACCATTATTATGTCTGGCATCGTTTTTTCCCATTTATATCTTTCATTCAGTAAATATTCCTCAAACGTCTGTAAGTGCAAAGCACAACAATATAACAGCTCTCCCCTACCCCTGCTCCCCTATGTCCCCCTTTAAAGTAAATTTTAATAACCACTAGTCACTTATAGCATTAGTTATTATCTATTAAATAGCAAGTATTTACTGGTCAAGTATAAGGGCATGGAAATATAGACTTTTCCATGGTTTGAGCCAGTCCTGGGCACAATCCTGGGAGAAAAAGTATGTGTGTATGTGTGTTTCACATCAGTCTACCTCTGCTTTTAGTACCCCTACATATACCCACTCCTGCTGCCCCATTTCTTCTTCCTTTCCTCCCTGAATATCTGCATCCCAGACCCTAAGGGCTTTATGTGTTTATGTGTGAAGCAGAAACCAAGCAACTCAAACCAGATGACCTTCAATGACTGGACATCTGGAAAGGCTAAACTTTAAATGAATGGATGAATGGATTTGGCAG
>NW_007732371.1:59625-62353 GCF_000696425.1 Galeopterus variegatus | reverse complement strand
TTCAATGACTGGACATCTGGAAAGGCTAAACTTTAAATGAATGGATGAATGGATTTGGCAGTCTCTTAGTGACGTCTCCAAACTTTTTCAAGCCAATGGAAAAGAATAATGGTGGATACAGTGATTATCCATCCTGAATTTTCTTGGGAAACCCAACATTTTGAATATCTATCATCAATCCACAGAAGTATTCTCAAACTTTTCATGTATCCTGATTTGAAGTTCAGAAAAAATGGCCCGTGTATTTACATCTTTCCGAGATATGAGCTAATAGCGGCTTAGCTGTTATCACTCAAAGGATGTGTTTGTATTCATGGGTAATACTTGATGGGTAAAAAGTCTTCAACATTCAAAGCAATAAATATATAATACTAGAACTTCAGATTATCTGAGGTCTTGGTGGACAAGGACTTTTCTTTCTTTCTTTTTTTTTTTTTTTTGTGGCTAGAGAATGGGCTAGCAAAGCTCATTTTACACCAAGTGATCCATCACCAATTTTGCCTATAATTAAGGCCTCTGTTTAAAGTACTTGATAACTCATTCCTTCAGACTCTGGCATGCTCACTTTCTGCGTGTAATATATTTAACTAAGGTGAAAGGGGAATGGAAGAATTCACTCAAGCTGCACTTAGAAGTCCTAGAGTTAATCCTTTCGGGAGTAGGTCCTTTTGGGTTGGATTCTGAACCAGTTCCAAGTTTGACATCTGGAAGTTATAGATTTTGTAGTACAGAGGCTGCATCTTATGAAACTAAGAATCTTTCAAGGCATTTTATAGTAAAAGGTGTCCAATAATTCCTTAGTAATGGAGAATTATAAAGACAGTTAGTGGTTGCTCTGTTCATCAAAGAGAAATGTATCTGTTCTCATTTTTTTGTCTATCTGAATCCAAACATCAGGTACCAATAAATCAAAGATAACTACTTCCTTTGCTTTTGTTTCAATTTATCAGAGATGGTGAAGGTTATTTTGGGTGAGGCCTTGAGTATTTGAAATAGAGTGTACAAAGCTAGACAAAAATCAATTCATTGCAAGAAAACAATTTGTATTTTTAACCTACTGATAAAACATAAATAAAAATAAAAGCAAAAACTTAAGCAATGATGTAATAGACTCTTTTATCCTTCTAATGAGAATCATTTTATTATTTTTCTTTCTGATTATAGAAGTAACACATTCATTGGAGAAAAACTTTTGAATATATAAAAAATGTTTTAAAAAAGTGTCACATCTAGAAATAACCATCACTGGCATTTTGCTGGGTAGCTTTCCTTTTTTTTTTTTTTTTTCCCAATGAATATTGACTGTAATGACATGCTTTTTTGTTTTTTTACAAAGGTGGGATAATGTTAAAACATACAGTTTTGTAACTTCCCTTTTTATCTTACCTGCACTTGGTTTTCTATGTTGATGGCAATCTAAATGGCCACATGGAAATTCCTTGCGGCGAATTTATAGGGACTGATGGACATTTATGGTGTTACCATAGTTTTGCTACCATTAATATAAAAATATGAGAACTACTTGCTCTTGAATGGCTTTCTAGAATGTGCTTTCAGGCCTCTGAAGTGAGAATGTCCAGTGAATTTTATAAATCACCTAGTGATTGCCGTATATGCTGGGCGTGGGTGGCTACTGATTCTGATTGTTAAGAGATGTCTGAATTCTCAGGTCCCCCTTCTTCAGGAAGGAACATACTGCCCCTCGTAAATGGGGCAGTGCTCTCTGAGGAACCAAGTTTAGTTTTTCAGGCAGCTTGAAAAAGTGCATATCTTGCTCCCCACTCCTTTGCTTTATAGTCTGCTTACCCCAAAGGATCTAGGAACCCTTTTACATTTATCTACGTAGCTCTTACTTTTCTTACAGAAGCATCCCACTTTCCAGAAATACCAAGTAAGTATTTGTTGAAATCCATGTCACGATGAATTTTCTGCCTGCTAATAATAATGTTATCTTATGTGCAGTGGGAGTGGGACGATTCAAATTTAGGAACAAAGATTTTTCTGCAGAGGACTCGCCATGTGGGTTCAGCTTGTGGGTTGTTCTTCAATTATCTTTTTCTGGAAATAAATTCCATTTGCTGATTTAACTCCAACTTGCATTACTCAGATTTTGCTGCTGAAGCAGGAAGAAAAAGTAGTTTCTGTAAATATTTTTATAAATATTTTTAAAGGATTGTGTTTTGACATCACAGAAATTCTAGCATTCTGGAGCTAAAAGGAATTTAGAGATCACAGAGCTGTGGGTCCTTAACCTGGGATACTTGAATGAACTTGAGTCCATAAACCTCCAGAAATAATTTGCAAATGTGTCTGTGTCTGTGTGTGTGTCCATTTCTCTAGAGGACAAAATGTCCAAAGTTTTCATTAGATTCCCAAAGAAACCCAAAGTCCTCATTTTGGAAAGGAACAAACTGAAATCCAGAAACTTTGCTCAAGGTCAGACTTTATAGCCTTGGCCAGGGTCAGCTTTTATAACTATTTAAATTACTTATAGTAACCAAATTAAATATTAATTAAGTGTTCCTAATGCATATCAACATGGTTTTTAAACTACTTTTAGTGCACCAGAAAGGTAACTAAGGTTGGATTGAGAAGTTCTGCCTTTGAATCCTGGTTCTGCCACGTACCTTGCCAATCACTGAATATCTGCTTCCTCATCTATAAATTGGTAATTAATAATATCCTTATAGAGTTGTTTTGAAGTTATCAGGAGTTTGTGAATATAAGT
>NW_007732371.1:57627-58773 GCF_000696425.1 Galeopterus variegatus | reverse complement strand
GGTAATTAATAATATCCTTATAGAGTTGTTTTGAAGTTATCAGGAGTTTGTGAATATAAGTGTGCTAGCATAGGTATAGAGAAAACCTAAGTAGTAGAGAG
The DNA here is from genome assembly GCF_000696425.1 of Galeopterus variegatus. Taxonomy (NCBI): domain Eukaryota; kingdom Metazoa; phylum Chordata; class Mammalia; order Dermoptera; family Cynocephalidae; genus Galeopterus; species Galeopterus variegatus. The sequence goes on along the minus strand of NW_007732371.1, from coordinate 58,672 downwards.
TGAAACCTTGTTGTGTAATATTAAAGACATGATTAAGAGAGTTTTGTTCTAGCAAGTGGTTAGGCAGTACGTGGAAGTCAATTCCCACTTCCTAAGCTATAAAATAGGCCTAAGAAGAGAGCCTACCTTACAAGGTTCTTATGAGGATTACATTAGATAATTATTCATAGTGCTGAGGACAGATTGTTTAATATCTTAGTGCTTAGTAAATGTTAGCTATAGCTATTAATATTTTCTCATCAGCATTTTGTAGTATATTATTTAATTCCTTTAGATCACAATAATAACCTTTTGAATTAATACAGATACTGTTAAATAAATATATATTCATAGTATTCATAGTAATAAGATTAGATGTGATTATTCTTTTGCATTTTTCAGCCCTCTACATGGCACAGGTATCATTATCATCATCATTATTATTATTTTGGTGGCTGGCTGGGATTCCAAACCCTTGACCTTGGTGTTACAAGGCTGTGCTCTAATCAGCTGAGCTAACTGGCCAGCCTCTGTTTTCATAATAAAAAACTCACATTAAATTTTATTTAAAAATCTCAATAAATATATTTATGGTCAATTAATTTTCGACAAGGATGCCAAGACAATATAATGAAGGAAAGAATAGTCTTTTCAATGAATGGTCCTCGGGCAATTAGGTATCCACATGCAAAGGAATAAAGTAGGACTTTCCACCCCCCCATGCAAATATATAAAATTACTCAAAATGGATCAAAGACCTAAATAAAAGAGCTAAGCTAAAAAACTTTTAGAAGAAATTGTAGGTGTAAATTTTTGTGACTTTGGGTTAGGAAATTGTTTATTAGATATGACACCAAAAGCATAAAACAACCAAGCAAAAAGAAAATAGATAAATTGAACTTAATTAAAATTTAAAACTTTGTTCTTTGATTGTGCTTCAAAGAACACTAGCAGGAAAGGAAGAAGACAAATAACAGAATGCGAGGAAGTATTTTTAAATCTTATTTCTGGGCCGGCCTGGTGGCGCACTGCTATAGTGCACCGCTTGGGAAGTGCGGCGGCGCTC
>NW_007732371.1:54406-56900 GCF_000696425.1 Galeopterus variegatus | reverse complement strand
CTGGTGGCGCACTGCTATAGTGCACCGCTTGGGAAGTGCGGCGGCGCTCCTGCCGGGGGTTTGGATCCCACATGCAGACCGGTTCCCGCTCACTGGCTGAGCGAGGCGGGGAGCAGCGCCATGGGTTGCGATCCCGTTGCCGGTCCCGGTCTTCGGATCCCACATGCAGACCGGTTCCCGCTCACTGGCTGAGCAAGGCGCGGGAGCAGCGCCATGGGTTGCGATCCCGTTGCCGGTCCCGGTCTGGTACGGGGGCAACACTGAGGGTTGCGATCCTTTGCCAGACACGGAAAAAGACAAAAAAAAAAAAAAAATCTTATTTCTGATAAAAAGGACTTGTATCTAGAATATATAAAGAATGTTTACAGCTCAACAATAGAAAGAGAAATTGTCCAGTTAAAAAATGAGCCAAGGACCTGAATAGACATTTCTTCAAAGAAGATATATGCGAATGGCCAATAGTACATGAAAAGAATCTTAATACTTTTATCCATTAGGGAAATGCAAATCAAACCCACAATAAGATATTACTTTATACCCACTAGGAGGCTGTAATAAAAAAGACAGATAATAACAGTGTTGGTGAGCATGTGGAGAAATTGGGATATTTACACATTGCTGATGGGAATGTAAACTAGTGCAGCCTTTTTAGAAAACAGTTTGATAGTTCCCCAAAAAGTTAACCATAGGTTACTATATAACCTGGCAATTCCACCCAAGAGAAATGAAGACATCTGTGCACAAAAACTTGTGTATTTGTACATATGTTTATAGCTACATTATTCATAACACCAAAAGGTAGAAACCACCAAAATGTCCCTCAACGAAGGAGCGGATAAACAAAATGTATATCCATATCCATTTTCCATATATTCGATATAATGGAGTATTACTTGTTAGTAAAAAGAAATGAAGAACGGATATATAATACAACACAGATAAACTTTAAAAACATTATGCTAAGTAAAAAATCCAAGTCACAAAGGACCACAGATTATATCATTCCATTTGTATGAAATATCCAGAGTAGGCAAATCTGTAGGAACAGAAAGCAGATTAGTGGTTGCCCAGGTGGGGGGAGAAGTTTGGGGAGAGATAGGGAGTGACTGCTTATGATTATGGTGTTTCTTTTCGGGATGAAATTTTCTAAAATTGATTGTGATGTTGGTTGTACCACTCTGTGAACATGCTAAATATCACTGAAATTTATACTTGAAATGGATGAATTATGTGGTCTGTGAACTATATCTTAATAAAGCTGTAGTCAAAATTATCATTGGGATTTGAGTAGGTGGTGTTTATTCACCCAAACTGATATTTTTGCCTCCCCCTCTTTAGCTAATATAATTTATCAGGATATCCTCTTATGTGGAAGCCACCAGCTGTAGTTGATTTGATTCTCCATTTCCTAACCCCATTGGCATCCTTGTGAGACTTTAGAAGCTAAGCCTCTCAGTTTTCAGCAATTGGACATACGGAGGAGGAAAGGACATGAACTTGTTTTTCTCTTGACCATTTACCTTCCTTATGACCCAACCAGACTCTGGTCGCCACCTTCTCCATCATAGTCTACCATTGAAAAGAAGAAAAAAGGAGAAAAACTTGAAAATACAGAATCCAATTAATTCTGCCCACCTTTTCTGTTTCCTCTCACCTGGATTATTGCAACAGCCTCGCACCTGGTTTCCTCGCTAGGGTTCCTACAGGCTCTTCTCCACATGGCAGTCAATGTTCCTTTTAAATCTAGTATCTGTGATTTCTCACGTCAAAACTCTCAAAGGCTTTCCATCTTGGAATAAATGCTCNATTGAAAAGAAGAAAAAAGGAGAAAAACTTGAAAATACAGAATCCAATTAATTCTGCCCACTTTTTCTGTTTCCTCTCACCTGGATTATTGCAACAGCCTCCCACCTGGTTTCCTTGCTAGGGTTCCTACAGGCTCTTCTCCACATAGCAGTCAATGTTCCTTTTAAATGTAGTATCTGTGATTTCTCACGTCAAAACTCTCAAAGGCTTTCCATCTTGGAATAAATGCTCNTAGTATCTGTGATTTCTCACGTCAAAACTCTCAAAGGCTTTCCATCTTGGAATAAATGCTCAAGACCTCACCATGGCCTACAGGCCTTAAAAGATCTGCACCACACCCAGCCACCTTTCTGATCCCATCTCCAGCAGGTCTCCCTTATTTTCTCCAGTCCCAGATACTGGCCAAGTGAGCTCCTGCTTCATGACCTTTGCACTTACTGCTGCTTCTTCCTGCAATATTTTCTCCCCAGATACCTCCTTACTTCATTCATGCCATGCTCACCTTATAAGAGAGATCACAAACACTGCTTGCCACCCTCACTCTCTATTCTATTTCTTTGCTTTATTTTTCTTCAAGGCACTTATACAACCTGAATCACCACATACTTATTTGTTTCTTTATTGTGGATCTCTTTTCAGATGAAGGCAAGTACAATAAGATTAGGGTCTCTTTATTTAATTCACTGGT
>NW_007732371.1:50305-53705 GCF_000696425.1 Galeopterus variegatus | reverse complement strand
CAGGAAATGCTGAATGTTTCATTCATTTCAGGGACCAGAACTTGACAAGCTGACCAGTTATTTTGGTTTATCTCAGTGAGAGTGTTTTTTTCCTTTCTGAAGATGGTCATGATGTACAACTTATTTATAATGACAGCAGGGCAATGTGTCCATTTTGCTTCCACACACCTTAAAAAAGTGATTCAGAAAGACTGATAATAAAAGAATAGCAAACATGTATCTGGCAACTGCAAACCAAGTTAAAGCTCATGTCCCATTATTAATATCAGAAAATGTTTAATTCAAACCTATGCCAGTACTGATATTGACAATTGTCTCAGCCCTTTTTCATGTTGCTACAACAAAGTACTTGAAACTGGGTAATTTATACAGAAAAGAGGTTGATTTGGCTCACAATTCTGGAGACAGGCAAGTCTGAGAAGCAGGTGCCAGCACCTACTTGGCTTCTGGAGAAAGCTTTTGTGCTGCATCATAACATGATGGGGGAATGAACACTTGTTTTGTTTTTTTTTTTTAAGTATAAATTTCTTTTTTTTTAAAAAAAAATTGAAACATAATTGATTGTACATATGTGGGGTATAGTGTTGAATATCAATACGTGTGTGCAATGTGTGATGCTCTAATCAGGATAATTAGTATATTCAACATCATACAACATTACAACAATTACACATTTTTTGTGGCCCTTTACCAATTTCTCACTAACCCCCCCCCCAAGGAACAAACACTTGTGAAGAGGCCAAACATGAAGGGGGTCTCTCACTTTTATAGCAATCAGGGGAACTAACTCAGCCTCATGAGAGCGAGAACTCACTACTGCAAGATTGGCACGTAGCTTCCCAGGAGGGTGTAGCTGCCATGACCCAAATGCCTCTCATTAGGCCCCACCTCTGGAAGCTTCCACCTTCCAACACCACCACAATGGGGACCAAACCTCAATACGAGTTTGGGTGGCGACAAAGCATATTCACACTACAGCAATGATCAAACAAATTGAGAGAACAAATTAAAACTCCCCTAAGATATTCTTCTGATGGAAATCAACTGGCCAGAAAAAGAAATAGATCTGGTTAATAATCAACTAATTAATACTTTGAGTCAGTCTATTGGTATTTTTCATAAAGTTCAAATTTCAGTAGTAGAGGAAGGTAAGAGTTGTTTAAGCTTGTGTATGATTAAGTCTGCACTAGAATATTTGGTAAGCTGAAATGTTTCTTTAAAGCAGTCGTAAATCTCACTGGATGATACAAATGATTAGTTTTTGGAATTTATCCTTCTGCTTTTTCTGTTTTATAAATGGTGGGGGGAAAAGGTGCAGAGAGAAAAATAATGATGAGCAACTTGTAATTACTAAAGCTTGACCAAGGTTCTGGGGGCAGACTAGGTCAATACAGGGTTAATCTTGCCTATGCTTATCTCTGTGGATGCCTGACAACATGGTGCTGATACTTGGCTAAACCTAAATAAAGTATACTTTATTCCTGTGCTAGTATTCAAGAAAGATCAAGGCAACCTGTAGCAGCCTGCCAGCATTGCTTACAGAAAATGTGCGTATACATTATTTGCACCTGGTTTATATTTTCTTGGTTTCTGTTATTGAGTCTGGCCAATCGTCTGGTTTTGGCTGTGTGACTAAAGGGGTTCAAAGACTCCACTTTGAACGAGTGTTTCTTTTGAGACCAAGTATCTTACACATATCTTGGTGGCCTGTACCTGCAGACAATGAACATCCTGTGAAATTGAGAAAAGACAGAGGAATCTGTGCCTAGAAATCTCATTTCTCTCTGATATTTTTCTGGGCGTTATTTCTGCTGCTGTATTGTAACCCAATACCTTCGTTGAAGCCTTTTATCAGTACAACCTGATGAATCCAGATATCTGCTCATTTGTCTGATCCTGTATAATTGCTGCAGCAGTGTGTCAGTTTTTCTTCCATATGTCTAAACAAAGTGACTCGGAAAGATTGATTATTAACGACGAGGCAAAGATACATCTGGCAACTGCAAAAACAAAGGGAAGCAGGCATCACGTAATTAATATCAGGCAACCCTTGATTCATGAATAAAAGCATTTAATGGGACAGAGAAGCTGAGTTTATAATGATACAGAGCACAAGTCACAATGACAATATAACTAAATCTTTGGGAACAAATAAAATTTTTATGAGGCCATTACTTTAACACAAAACTCAAAATCAGTAGGGAGCATGGCACATGATCACTGGACATGCAGTTCTAGCTGTGTCACCTTGGTCCTCACACAATTGTGGCACAGGGATTACGTGCTCAGCCTCTGGAGGTGGAAAGCCAGGGCTCCCATCCTAGCTTTCCCACTCTCAGCTGTGTGATGCTGTACAGGTTATCTAAACTCTCGAATTTTGTTTCCATAGAGTCAAAATAGGGATGATAACAATATTATGTACTTCACTAGTTATTGTCTGGGTTTAATGAGTAATAACATATAAAAGTTCCTGGAATGTTATAAAAGTCCAATAAAAATTAAATATTGTTTTAAAAATTATTATAACAACCTTGTTTGAAGGTTAGTATCTTTTCCTCCAGAATTTTCTTTCTGTATTAGTCCATTTTCTGTTGCTTATAACAGAATTCCTGAAACTGGATAATTTATAAGCAAATGAAATTTATTTCTTATAGTTTTAGAAGCTGGGAATTCCAAGGTCCAGGAGGCACATCTGGTGCGGGACTTCTTGTTGGTGGGAGCTCTCTACAGAGTTCTGTGATGACATATATATATGGCAAGGGTTGAGTGTGAGCAAAAATGGCAAGAGCTTTTTAATGTGCTCACTTGCTCTCCTTATAAAGACACTCCCTGCTATCTCACTAAACCATTAACCCATTCATCCATGAATGGATTTATCCATTCATGAAGATATAGTCCACATGATCCAATCACCCCTTAAAGGCTCCACCTTTCTTTACTGTGTTGGTAATGAGTTCCAATATTAGTTTGAGGGACATTCAAAACATAGCAGCTATGTTGGCCATCAGGACTGAGAAAATGATGATTCACTATTTTAACATTTCATAATCCATAATTTAAGAATCCCATCTCAAATAATGGGTCTTCCAAAAAAGCAGCATTCTTCTATAGCTTCATAATTGAAAACAAACAAAACAAAACAATACAAACCTTTGTACCTAAGAATTATAGTACCTCAAAGATAATCTCTTCTAGTCTGTTTCCATTTCCCTATTTAGATGGTCTACAAATAATGTATTCAATCAAGATGTCCATGGAGCGTAGTAACTGGATTCCTTTTCACTATATGCTACCTAGTTAACAGAAACAGATGAAAATCAATTAAGGGTATATAACAATTTGAGCTTTGGAGTTTGTCCGGGGCCAAAGAGCCCGGTCATAGCCCGCCCAGGGTCATGAA
>NW_007732371.1:47934-49567 GCF_000696425.1 Galeopterus variegatus | reverse complement strand
TGGCTGTTACAGGGGTCAAACCCTGGATCTTGGTGTTATCAGGGTTTTAACCAACTGGGCTAACTGACCAGCCCTAGTGCCTAAATATTTTTGTAATTTCATTTGCTTCTGTTTTATTGAACAAAAATATTCTGCTGCAAAGATGATATACAATCTTTAAATGCCTCATTGGCAGTAGCATTTAAAAGACTAATGACAACTAATCCTCTCTTATTTTGCACTAGTATTTTGAAGTTCCACCTACAAATTTTTACTAAGTGAATCCATTATCTTTGGAGAACCACGCATGTGAATTAGAATACCATTATTTCATTTTGGTGCATATGAACTTGTTGCCTCTTTCATTTTTCTTTTGAGACCCATTAAGCAAAGTCTTTGGGGGGAAATTTTAATTTGAGTTAAAGATTATATTTCCATTCACAAAAAATTAGTTCCTCACAGACTGTGTCCCAAAGGAACTTGAATCAGCTTAAGATCACTATAGGAAAAGGAGTCTTAGATTTTTTATAAACTTGATTTTTCATGTCAAGAAGGGTAAGAACTCTGGAGAACTGATAGTGGGTAATATTTAGAAATCTTCTTCCAAATTAGGGATTAGAGTCATATAAATTAAAATGTTTATGAGCTGATACTGATCCATTGTTTCCTCTTATCACTCTTGAAAGCACGTGAGTGAAATGTGAAAATTTTATTTTACTGTCAAACAAATTGCCATTTGCTTGGAGTAAGTGATTATTTGCAGTGCTTCAGACAGATAATTGTTTTCAATAGATAAAGTAGGTTTGGAGCAAAATTCTTAGACCGGACATTGTAGTATATGCTGGAAATGGAGTACGGGAAAGTTGATAGTGGAGAGAGGACAGATTTAAGGAGGCTTCTAGTATAGCTAGGGAGATTGGGCAGTTAGAATAATCAAGACCTTGTATTATAAGAGTCAAAAGAGTGGTAAAGAAAATAAATGGAGTCACAGTTGACATGAATTTGAAATTGAACAATTATAAATTGTTAATAACACTCATGATTTTTCCTTCAAAATTTAAAAAATGTGTTAAAAGTTTACAACTGTCTGTCTGGGTGAACTGTACATTGTGTGTCTACTGTGGGAAAATATTGGTGCTACTTTGGCTGGTAAATAGCAATACCCAATGTCTTTTGTTAGAATTGCTTACTATTATTTACACGTGATTTTGGTGACTATTGAGCTATTATTTTAATTCTTATTATTTTTATAACTTAAAATGTTTTCCTGGAACAAAGTTATCTAAGTGTTCATTATGTGGCAGTGCTGTTATAAGTACTAATGCTAATTTTAAAAAACATTCCCGAAAACCAAGAACTTTGGAACAGAAAATAGAGATGTTGAATTACACATGAAAGGAGATAAAGCAGTCTCCACTCCTCAAGAATTTCTGCTAAAGGTTAGAGATAGTGCTGGGGAAAAAAAGCAGAATTAAAGCAAATCTACAGTGGTCATAGATTTACACAATAAAAGAATACATCTCCTCTATGAGGAAATTCATATGAAAATATATCAGTTCTGAATTACGTGAGGTCCTCCTCACATAAGATAGTACTCTAAAAATTCATAGGAAGGATGATATGTCTAGAGAAGGCAAATCGGTAGAGACAGAAA
>NW_007732371.1:43188-47387 GCF_000696425.1 Galeopterus variegatus | reverse complement strand
GAAAAAAAAAAAAAAAAAAAAAAAAAAAAAAAAAAGAATAAATGCACATGAGGGATCTTAATGGAGTGATGAAAAGTTCCAAAACTGGACTGTAGTGATGGTTTAACAACTTGGTAAGTTTACTAAAAATTGTAGAATTGTACACTTAAAATGGGTCAATTTTATGGTATGTAAAATAAAAAGATTTATAGGAAGGGAAATAACTACGGCATTGAGTTACTGGCACAGCTACAGGATGAGGTGGGCTTCAGTTGAGCCCTGAAGCATGTTAGGAATTAGATAGTTTGTGGCTATAAAAAATTGCCACAAACTTAGTGACTTAAAAAGACAGAAATATATTACCTTATAGTTCTGGAGTTCAGAAGTCTAAAATGAGTTTTATGGGGCTGAAATCAACAGCATCGACAGAACTGTTTTCTTCTGCAGGCTTCAGGAGTAAGCCTCTTGCTTTTCCCAGCTTCTAGAGGCTTCCAACATTACTTGGCTCCTAGCTGCAACACCCTGATCTCTTCTTTTATTGTTACAACATCACCTTCTCTCATTGACTCTCCTTGCCTCTCTCTTATAAAGATTCTTGTGATTACATTTAGTGTTCACCCAGATAATCCACAATAATTTTCCATGTTTTTAGACTCGAGCTAATGAGGAACTATTAAAGATTTCTGATGATGGGAAAAGAATAATTAAAGGGAGTTTTGATGAAAGGTTAATCTAGTGAATACCAACCAAATTGGAGAGGAAATACTGGAGGTGAATGTATTTTTGGAGGCTACTTCAGCAATCTAACTGTGAAATGATCAAGTTTGAGTTTTAGTTGTGGTGGTCATAAAAAGAGGAGGGAAGGAGCCTGAAATGACACGAAGAAAAAATTGTCAGCACTTAAAAGCTGAGTCACTATCAGGGGGTATATATCTTAAGATTTATTGTGTTTCTGCTATAAGGAATAGACATTCCAGTATAATTAAAGTTGTTTATTTTTCTCCCATAACGTGGAGACTAAAGGTAAGTGGCTGTGAATTCACATAAAGTGACTCTTCCTATGATCTTGCAGCAAAATCCAGATGGGAGTATCAGGCTGCCGTTGAGTCAGACCAATCTTCTTGAAATAAAGAAGCAGATGGCACGGATAAAAAATAAACATCGTTTCCCTTCCAAAAGGAAAGGGGCTGGCAGAATGCTTTCCTTAGGAACTTTCAAGAGTTTTTCAACAATATGTAATACTTGGCTAGGTGTTCACCATTCTTTGACCTTGAGCAAGGATGAACCATCAAGTCAAGATCTACGTAAACTTCTCAACCTCAGACAACTTCAAATCCTTTGTTGTCTATTGATTGTATCTGTAATTGGAGTTGGAAGGTATAAGAATCAGGAAATATATTTTGTAATGGCTATTTAGTGCCTATTAATATAACAAATTTTGGCAATGACCATATCTCCTTTCTCTGTGGCATCTTAAGAAAGAAATAAAGAAATAAAGAGAGCCTGTCAGGTCATCTTTGGTGGTCACGAATGGGCAGGAAGCAAAGTAAAGTGCTCTTTTATACAAATGTTCTTCCTTTATAATTATACACAAAATAAAATTCTTTTAAAGTTCATATTACAGCAGAAATAACATTGCAGAAACGGTAAACTAATAAGTTCACAGATAAAGAGAGATCATTTGAACACTAGCAATTGTCAAAGAACAAGGGGACAGAAACCAATAATCCTAAAATCATAAACGCTTTGTAAAATTAGACTAAATGACCTTCAAGGCATTCCAGGATTATTAATATCATTACAATAAACATTAATTCCACTCTGCACTGTAACTTTAAAAATGAATCTTCTGGAGCAAACTTTAGCTGTGTGTGTAGGGTATTCACCCCTGCGTGAATTTCCCAGTCAATCCCTCCCATCATGATGGTTTTTGTAATTCCATGAGGGAAGAAGACGTGAACGTCTCAGTCACTACTACGCTTTAAAGAAAACTTAAAAAAATGTTGGTTATTGAATTATCAATGTGGTAGCAAAATCAAATACATCCATAGTCATGAAGGGGCTCTGCCTCACCTCATTCTCCAATATTCTACCCCAAACTGCAAACGCTAGCTCTCCTTTTAGGGAGGAGCAGTTTCTTATTTTATGATAATCAGCTAGGACACATTTGCCAGAAAGTGGCCATCATGCATGCTCTCTTACAGGCTCTCTCTTCCTCTTTCATCCACTCCATGTGGGTGCTGGGTGGGTGAGTTGAGTGGTTTTGACTCCAGACTTGGACTTCTCTTCCTAGCCATGCGGACTCAGAACCTGTCCTGCAAACTAGCTCTCTCTATACACATGGCTGAGAATCAGGACTGAGATTCAGGAGGTAGTAGAAGACTCATGCCTTTTACTTGGTTTCCATGTCAGCACCTCTGCCTTGAGGGTCTTCAGAAGCTGGTTCCGAGGGTACTTTTTATGTTTCAATCCCACTCTTGCCCCTTGAGCAGGAACTTGTAGGAAGAGGAGGGAGATGGTGGTCTGCAGAGCATTGTTGCCTCGCTGGCTGTACTACCACGGAATAGCTTCAAATGGAATTATATGCCATGTGAATTGGTATGACCAGTTTGGAGAGCCCAGTAGCAATATCAAGTAAAGACAAGTGTGCACATACTCTCTAGCCAGCAATTTCACCATAGATAGAGGGCTGGAGAAGCTTTCTCACATATCACAAGAAGATCTATATGAGAAAGTTTGTTGTAGCTTTCTAGTAGCAAAATAATGGAAACAGTCTAAATGTCCATCAGTAGGAGAATGGATAAATCGTGGCATATTCAAAAAATAAAATATTATTCAACAGTAAAAAGTGAACAAGCTAGAAGCCTCACACCACTCATTTATAGAAGTGAAAGCAATTCATGAAAGGAATGTTATATATGTCACTGGATGTATACATATGAATTGAATTGGATGAAAATCAGAGACAACAAGTTTAAGAAAATGATTAATTCTGGGTAGGGATACCAGGAAACAGAATTTTGGAGAGGTACAAAATGAGTTTAATCAGAATATTATTCTATTTAGGTCACATGTGGGATACACATATGCTCATTAAATTATTCTATATTTGTATTTCCATATGCCTGAAAATTTTATTTCTAAAAATCTTCCAAAACACCTAACAGGCCAGTAATATCACATATCAACCATTTACAAAAAGAGACATATCTCTCTTAGAACTAAATACAAGACTAACTTCTTTCTCCTGAGGAACTCTTGTTATCAGTCACCGATAATGCTTCCCTTTTCCTTTGTTTACCTGGAAGCTCAGAACCATAACTAAACCGGACCCTGAATATCTGCACTCTTTTTCCCTAAAATTTGTTTTCTATCCAAATGTGCATTTTCCCTGGATCTACATTTGTTTATTCTATTTTATGGCTATAAGCCTCTTTACAGTCTTTGAGGAATAAAAAGAGTTATAAATAAAAATATAAGATTATATTTTATGTCTAGTTTTCTCTCAGTTTACGTAAACACCCAGAATTTCTGCAGGGTTGGACTATGTGTTGGCCTTGTCTACCTTGTAAACTTCTGTGTCTGGCATAGTGTCTGGAATATGATGGATATTTCATTATTTGTTGATCAAATGAATGGACAAACTCACAGATTTATGCTTAAACAGATCTAGATTTTTGCACATTCTGGAGGTGTACAGTTTGTCTTGTTATAAATATAGCTTTAGTAAACATCTTGATGAATATAATTTTGGATTATTTTTCCAGGAGTAAAATTACATGGGTCAAAGGATGGGAACACTTAATAGCTACTGAAATGTTTTTCCAGATTGTTCTCCAAAAAAGCTTTTACCAATTTCTACAGCTATAAGCAACTTATGAGGGTATCATTTCACCATAACACTACCTCTGTTCCTGCAGTATTTTATTTTTTTCTGTTTTGCAATTTAATAGATGGAAAATTATAGCTTGATGTAGTTAATTTTTTCGATGTAGTTCACCTACCAGTTGCATCATTTCCTATTTTAAATGACTACCATTATTATGTTGAACTCTATGGGTCCTTGAGCATTCCTCGTTTGACTTTTCCAGACCTCATCTGAGATTTTCGTTATTTAGTATAACTCAGCAGAACAAAATAACCCATGGAAAGTGCTGGGGCTTCTTAACTTCCAATAACTGCCCTTAAGACAGATAGATAGGAACTAAATGTTTTTTTTT
>NW_007732371.1:42008-42634 GCF_000696425.1 Galeopterus variegatus | reverse complement strand
TTTTTTTTTGGCCTCAAATTCCTCAGCTATACACTGGAGAAAAGAATATGCACATTGAATGTCTGTTGTAAGGACTACAAATCATGTATATAAAATACTGACCACCGTGTGGCACATAGGAGGTACCCAGTAAATAATACCTATTATTGTTCCTATAGTAGGTTCATAATCTAAATGAATATTGAGTTCATTTCCTGGTCTATGTGCATAAGCAACAGATGTATATTAATTATGGATTCTTTTGGTAACCCATCTTGAACTACCTTAAGCAAAAAGTGGAATTTACTGATAGAAGTACAGAATAATCAGGTAAAGGAAAGAGTTGGGATTCAGCTGGGCTTTAATGCACAGGACCCCTCAACCCTGATGTTGCTAGAACATTCTCTTGCCCACTTTGATCTCTGGTTTTCCCTGCACCTGAGCTCCATTCTCTTTCTCCACTGGTGGACTTTCCCCACACAACTGCCGAAAGTTCCCAAGTTTTATACCTTACAATGTCAGTTTCTGAGGAGATTGTCTAGACGATCCCTCAGGTCCTGAGTCCAAATATTTTAGGGAAGGGGACTTTTGACCCAGCTTGGCTCAAGTGTAATATTCTATTTAGGTTACCTGTTCTAATCAACTCT
>NW_007732371.1:38072-41941 GCF_000696425.1 Galeopterus variegatus | reverse complement strand
CAATAAACATTTGTTGGATTAATGAGTGACTACAAACCTGGGTTACACTCTAGGTGTAATTCTAAAATTAAGAGTGAAATAGTACCCTGATGGTATCTAAAGGAGATAATCCAAGAAATGGGGTACAACAGTAACCAGTAGAATGGCAATCAAATAGCAGTTGGCAATCAAAAGCAACTCTAGTTAAGAGCGCTGGACCATACTGAGACAGTGTAGCAGGACTGTAGCTGGGATCCAGTACAACAAAAGCCAGTAAGGACAGAAAGACAAACTCCCTGAGGTCATTGCATTATGTTTTCTACAGGGATCTGACAGTTCTGAACCTTGTAGCCAGGAGAAACTAACAAGTGATGGGTCTGCAGGCAATCATTTGCTACCATCAGTGTTAAATGTTTCTGGTCCCAGTGAAGAATTATCAATAACTCTAAAAAATCTGAGCATTTAATTCATTCCATCTTCCCTAGATTTTTTTTCAATCTAGACTACATTGACCACCATCTAGAATACACAGTGCATGACTTCAACCGTTTTGGTTCCTGTGGTCCTTCTGCCTCTCTAACCTTATGCATGTCCCTCCCTGGATAAATACAAAACATATACAAATATCCTTTTTCTACTCTGATGTGCAGGTTCTCCTACAGAACGTCACACAGTGAGACTGGGACCACCAAAAGTTAAGGGTTTTTAACTCCACCTGACCTCACTGGTCTATTTTACAGCCCTCTAGTCTTCAGTCAGTTTTCTTTCCCATTTCCTTCTAGTGCTGTTCTAAACTTTAGCCATTCTCCTCAAGCACCGTATCCAAAGCACACCCCTTCCTTCTCAACATGTGTCCCAGGCAACTGGCTTCTCCTAGAAAATGGAAGCCATCTATTGTTAAATGTCTAATTATCCTGCCTTCTCCACCTTAAACTTACCTCCACCTATATCAGTGGTTGTCAATGCTGGATGCATGTTGGAATCACCTGGAGATTTTTTTCAAGTCTGTGTTTCACCCTGACATTCTAATTTAATTGGTTAGAGGGTGGGTATTGGTATTTTTTTTAAAGCTCCCCAGATAATTCTGTGTTTAGCCAGAGCTGAGAACAGCTGACTTATATTTATCCTTCTGTCATTTCCCCCAATCTCTGAAATAAATGTCCTATCAGGTCAAAGCCAACTCCTCAAACAGCATTTTTATTCTGTCCTTCAAATTTATTGGTTCACATTTTTTTGTGGGATGGAGAATTCCTGGCAGAAATACTAGACCCACGGGCTTACACCTAAGTCTGTGCCAGGAGCCACTCGGACAAGCTGTTCCTCTCCAGGAACCAGAAGAAAACACGACCAGAGTGGGAAGTGTAAATTGTGCCCAAGGAAGGCAGCTGAGGTACAGGAGCAGTACCTGAGATTCTAGGTTTATTGTAGAATTAGGAGCAGAGGCTTAGACTCCATCAAAGTCAGTTCTGTTCTTGTTCTGTCATGCATGAGCTATGTGACCTTGGAGTTTTTAACCCTCTAGAGCCTATGTTTTCTCTTATGTAAAATAACAATAAGTACCTTCTTCTTTGGTGCTGTGGGCATAATTCAGATAATGAATATAAAGTCCTTCATACAGAGCTCATAGGACATGCTCAATAGGACGTGTCTATGTGATTGTATCTAGTGATTATGGGCAGATTTGTAGAAGCTAAGCACCTTTTTAATTTCTTCATTCTAAGAACTCTCCATGGGTGATTTCATCTGCTTTCCATGTTTTCCCCGATACATACTGTACGTCCATTCCTTACCTAAATCTTGATCTTCAACTTCCTTCCACGTAGATAATCCAGTCTAGATTTCTAATCTCTCATCCAGGGCATGCAGTCAACCAACAAGCCCTTCACTGACTAATTCATTCAAGACAATTTCTATTGACAGCCCACTATATATCAGACATTGCTTTTAGTACTGGGAATATAGAAATGAATAAATTAAATTCCCTGTCCTCAAGGGTTTATAGTTTACTGGGATCTTTCCATTTTCACAGCCATTGTATTAGTCAAGCCCATGGTACAAGGTGGACGTCCTTGATCCCTAACTAGCCTCCCTGCTCTCTGCCAATCTCGTCTGCATATAGCTGTGGAGTAATTATTCTAAACTCCAAATCTTTATAAGCCAACATCCTGTTTAAAACTCTTCAAAAATTCCCAATAACTTGCAGGATTAAGTCTAAGCTCCTTAGAAAATCCTTAATTCCTTTCCTATCTGCTTCTTTAGCTTCATCTCTTTCTAGGTTCCCCTGAAAACTTGACACTGCAGCAGTGACCCTTAACTTTTGTGGTTCCCTAAACTTTATGTGTCTGCATAGACTTTCCTTCTATGTGATAACTTGCAGGATTAAGTCTAAGCTCCTTAGAAAAGCCTTAATTCCTTTCCTATCTGCTTCTTTAGCTTCATCTCTTTCTAGGTTCCCCTGAAAACTTGACACTGCAGCGGTGACCCTTAACTTTTGTGGTTCCCTAAACTTTATGTGTCTGCATAGACTTTCCTTCTATGTGCCTAGCAAAGTCCTACTAGCTCATCAGACATCCTGCTTTCCCTGACTCCTCACCCTTCCTTGATAGAATTAATCATTAATTTCTTTCTGAAACTTTGTGTCTTGTAAAACTCTACTATCATATATTTCCTGTGCTACCATATTAATTTATCTACATGTCTGTCTCCTACTAGAAGGTATTTTAGGGCAGGTCTTATTCTTATTCCTATTCTTCACCTAACACAGTGCCTACACATAATATGTATGCTAAAGTTTATTGAACTTTACAAAAATGTAATTATAATGTATACATAATGGAATGTTCAAGTAAGACTCATTCCGTCTCAGTTTTGGCTAAGGCTCAAAGACAGTAGCTGACAATAACTCCCATATGCTTATTCCTGGACCATCAGCATTGGATTTGAAAAGAGGTAGCTGAAAATTAGTTTTGTAACTGCAGGGAACTCACCCCTTGAGGG
This sequence comes from Galeopterus variegatus, assembly GCF_000696425.1. NCBI lineage: Eukaryota > Metazoa > Chordata > Mammalia > Dermoptera > Cynocephalidae > Galeopterus > Galeopterus variegatus. The sequence goes on along the minus strand of NW_007732371.1, from coordinate 38,965 downwards.
TATATGCAGGTTTAAGATAAAGTGGCCATGGAATGGGAAATTAGAGGTAAGATTTCTTCAGGGTGAGATGCAGTGTGTTTATACCTTGACCACACAAACTCAGAGAATTTCAAGGAGATGACTTGGAAAGCTGGGCCTGTGATCCATGGATACTTTAGGTCAACAGGCTGATGCAAAACCTTCATCAGGAAAAGCCTAAGGCCTAGAAAGTGAAGCTGTCCAGCAAGGACAGGTTGTTGCCTTGGGAATGACCTGCAACCCCAGGGTTGGCCAGGGTGAAAGATGCATGAGAGATGGGTGTCTTGGTATAGACAGAGGGCCTGGAACCATTTTAAAGGGACTTAGGATTAGAAAAGTATTTCATGGGACTTTGAGATTTTAAATTTTGCATGATGTGGTCCACCAAAAACCCAAAGGCAGACAAAGGATTATAAGCAACGGACTATAAGAGTTTACCCAAATAGAGGAACCACGAATAAAGGATGCGCTAGCTCCAAAAATGGAGGATTCTGAAGCAAGGAATACTACCCAAATAGAGGAACCACGAATAAAGGATGCGCTAGCTCCAAAAATGGAGGATTCTGAAGATAAGGGTACTTCAAAAAGTTCGTGGAAAAATAGAATTCAAAGATAATATGAATCTTGTATATACTCCAAGAAAGAATCATTTTAAGAATTCAGTAAGCTCAGAGAAAATTAACTTTAAACTATCTGCAACAGACTAAGGATACCAAAAGTAGAAATACCTTTGTTTTACAAGTAAGATATTTCCCTTTTCCTCTTCTTTTAGTTTGGGTTCCCACAAAGGCAGTCTCTGAAACATGAACGTACATGTAAATAGTGTATTTGGGAAGAGATCCCAAGAAGCACAGGCAGGGGAGTGGCTAGCAAGA
>NW_007732371.1:35718-37275 GCF_000696425.1 Galeopterus variegatus | reverse complement strand
AACAGCCTTGTAGAAGGGGAGGGAGGAATAGAAACACTCTCCTGGAAAACAGGGAAGAATCGCACTCAGTCCTTCCTTCCACGGAAGGCTTCTCCTCTGCAGCAGCCCCATGCTGAGGGACAGGAGAAGCTCTACATGCAAATGGAGTTTTGAGTTTTTACTTTTGCTAGAACTGGGCATTTTAATGCCTGAAATGAGTACTCTTGGGAATAAAAGTGACCAGAGGACAATTTGTTCTATGATATTACCAGGAAAATCATGGGACCTGCCCTAGGTTTCATCAATAGATGGATAAGAACTCTTCCAAGAGAAGGGCTGAGCAGACAGTGCAGAGTGGACAGTACACTGGTTTTCTCATTGCATGGGTCCCACTTAGGCACTACTTAGCTGAAGAATTAAAAATTCAGTTAACCAGATCTTTTCTCTATACAATGACAAACTTGCCTACTAATCAAAAAGCATTTATTGAAAAATCTCTATGTGAATAACTCGCGCTAAAATCTGTGAAAGATTTTGAACAATCTCAGTCCTAGTCCCTAAGTGGTACTTACAGCAGTTTAATTGGAAATCTAGACTGTAGGCAGAATTATTCATCAATGACTGAGAAATTATATGTCAGGACTGATTTTTGTATCCACTATTTACATATTGTATTTTTTAAATAGTAATTAGTAATCTCCAAATAGAGCCTTTGCTCCCTGCTAATTCACCTAAACATTTAGTATTATACTTATTATAGTGACTATTGTTGACTTAAAATTTGTGAGGGGGGAAAGAGGCTTAAGGTGAAGTAAAATTATTAATCTGAATGTAAGGTCATGCCAAGTACTATATATATTACTTAACTAACTTGAGTTTATGGGTCACCTATATGAATATATAACTGGAGATCCCGAAAGCAACTGAGATTTTTGTTTGCCCCAGAAGTATGTGGTTAGCATAGGAAAAGGTTATGAAATATTTTAAATAAGTTTTTCCTAAAATTAATATCAACACAACTTCAACTGAAAACAAAAATAAATCCATTGAAGTTAATATATAATAAAGAATGAAAAATGGTACAATATGCTATTCTTCCAACTTACTAGACCACCTGGCATGAAAGTGCTCAGCAGAAAAGCAATCCTGACCACACTTGTGAGAAGCTCCTTGATAAAAGTCTGTTTATCAACATATCTTTTTCCTTGACCTTGTCAGTGAGCTGACATCTTCCTTGACAGTCTTGAGACCCCTTCAGTAATCCACGGTGGGTGAGGAGAGGGAATTAGGGACAGGGAATAAAATCAATTGAAGACAACCTTATTATAAATGAGTTCTGTGTTGTGGACAGTGATTCATTTGCTTCGTGACTCATCTCTTTTGGAAAAGAACAAAATTCTAAGGAAATATTCAATATGTAACTCTTTGTTACCTAAATTGACAATACTAGAACTTCTTTGCTGTGTTCATACATGTGAGAAAATTTATAGTAGTTATTTCTGTAAAGAATAGCTATGGATGGGCCGGCCCGGTGGCGCACTGCTGTAGTTCGCCGCTTGGGAAGCGCGGCGGCGCTCC
>NW_007732371.1:29277-35172 GCF_000696425.1 Galeopterus variegatus | reverse complement strand
GAAAAAGACAAAAAGGAAAAAAAAAAAAAAAAAAGAATAGCTATGGATGAGAGGCTTTTTTAAAAAATAAGAATTTAGGGAGTGCTGTAAGAAATCACGATTATTCTTTACAATCTTTTCTATTGCTATGACTCAGATTTGACCCCGGTGTTGTTTAGAACCTACCATATATTTTGAGCATTAGACTGTCATAACACAAATTGGAGTGGGCATCTTAAAGTATCAGAATTCACTTAAACTGGGAGTGCACTAGATGAGTAATAAAATGTGCCGGAGAAAATTCTTTTGAGGTAATAATCCTCCCCCAAGAGCTTCAAGGGAAAGAAAAACAGCTTGTGATAAAAAATACATCTTCTTTTGGTTTCCCAAATAGAAAATTATTTGAAGGATATCTGGTATTTAACACCCATGTGTAATCTCTCCTTATCCTTTTTGCATTTATTTTCCTTTGGGTCTGCTTCTTATTGTAATCCAGGATGAAAATGGAAATAGATAACTAGTATAAGTCAGGTCAGTTGTAAGTAATAAAAAAAATGAGCAAAATTCTGCTCAGACTAGATTAAAAAGTAAGGAGTGATTTATTGGCTTATATAACTGGAACGTCCAAGGAAACCCAGGCATGACTTGGTTCAGAGACTCAGTGCTAGTGTCTTTGTGTGTCTGTGGGTGCCTGTCACGTAGGTCTACTTCCCCATATTGGTCTCATTCTGAGGTAGGCTCTTCCCTGAAAGCGAGAAAGTTTACTGCATCCAACTTCCAATCCACCAGTTTAACAATCTGAGGGAAAATAGGGAAAAATTCTACTGGATCTTTTCCAGTAGATCCAAAGAAGCACTGGGCCTCCCATTGAAATGGCTTGGGTTGCATGGCCAACCCTAATGATTCACTGAAACTGAGGGAATATGTTATGTTAGTGGTCAGGCCTGGAGGATCATGTGACTACCACGGTCAGTGGGGAGGGGACAGTGAAGTGAGGTGAGCCCTGCATGAGCCACATGGACTGAGAGCAGGGGAGGAGACCCATGTGTTCTGTTCCTGGAACACGAGATGGGCAGGCAAACACATTGATGCTTATTGCATAGCCTGCCGATTGCCATTTTTGTGTCCCCAAATGCTCCCCTGGTGCTGAGAGAAAACTCTTTTTTCTACAGCATTGCTCCTGAGGGGCAAAAGGGATCCTGGAGGCCTTTTTTCTCCTCCTCTCAGCAGCCTCTGCTCTGCCTTCATCTAAATCAGGTCTTGGGCCCCAATTCCCTCTTACTCATCTGCCGCTCGCTGGTTTCATCACAGCCCATTCAGTCTATTAAGAAACTGTTTTCTCTAACCTGCCTGGAGTGCACCACTGTGAAGCTTGAGAGGAAAGTACCTAAGCAGAGAGGAGGAGGAAAAAATGATTTTTCTTCCCAACATATTACAGGAATTCATGTTGATTACATTTCCTTTACTCACAGAGCCTAATTCCTCTGTCAATCTGGAGCTACTAATATAAATATAAGAGACTGTAAGTGGCTAAAGGATTAGATATAGAACTGTAGCATGATTTACCTTTGTTTACAATTTTGTTGTTCAAGATTCATTTTTATCTAAGAGACATTGAACCATTTTTCTTACGTTTAAAATAATCGCATTCTTTCATGAAATGTCAGAGCTCAAATTCAAATGAGATAAGTAGAAGAGTTGAATTAATAAAAGCTCTGCTTACGGTTATAGTTTTACTCCTAAGAAATTTAGGGGAGTTGAAATTCTGGAGTCTGAAAATGGAAAACACATTGATGAATACTGACATTTATTTAATATCTAGTTCATGTTTTCTGTGAAAGCCAGAATTGAGCTCACTGTTCAGCTAAATGTCTGCTTTGTTGCATCCCTGCTGTTTTAAATGTTTGGGAGTTGGATTGAATTTACATGAAGGTGCTAAGTCATTTTGCTCATCTGAAAACTAAATACAAAATCATGAAGATGACAATGTTTAATTTCTTTTGGCTGTACCTCCCAAGGTTGTCATGTTCTATACATACAGATGCCAAATACCTTCTCCTAAAGTAAAGGATCGACTTGGCAGGTAGCCAGTGGGTTGAGCTGAAAATTCCTCCAGAGCTGAGCTGAGATGAGGTCCCAATCACTGGCATAACACTGGAAGTTGATTTGAGTGATGACTTAAAAGGAGACAGCATTAAACAACCGACTCCCCAAGTGAGTCACCCTTGCTGAGCCATGCATTTTCATTATCCTCAGAAATCTATAAAGAAATCATCTCATTGCTTACTTAATGCAAATGGAAGTGCCTAGCATATTGATTCTATTCCCAGTTTAGACTCTGGATAGAGACCAATCTACTCCAGGGGAGTGTGCCAGGATCCTGCTGTGGCGAAATTGTGAAACAGGCAGAAATTGTCTTCCAGCAGTTTCTCAAGCCCCCTTCTAGTGTGTATTTACCCCAACCTCCCAGAAACCAAGCATCCCCTCCCCTTCCCTCTCTCCTCCTGTTCTCTTTCTCTGTGTCTCTTTCCATCTCACTGTCTCTGTCTATCTCTCACACATACAAACACTCCTGATCACTTCCTGGGTCCTAACGGTAGGACACTGTGACTCTAACCAGATGACACCTTCTGCTTTTTCTCCACTCTCTTGGTCCCTCTGTCTGCACCAAACTAATCTATCCTCTAAGGTCCCCTCCCTTACTCCTTACTAAATAGTTGATGTTATTTTGATAAAGATGGATTTGAGTATTGGGCAGAATAGCTGACAAGAGACACTGAAATAACATTAGAGAAACCTAATTTATGGAAGGCTCAAAACTTTCTATTAGGCTGATATACGTAAACTCGGGACCTCAATAACTACTATTTGGAAAAGCATCACAGTGCAGTAAACAGCATGGACCAAGAATTAGATTATGTTCTCCATCTGGGTAATTTTTAATAAATCTTTTAACTTTTTTGAGATTAGGTATTCTTACTTATAAAAACGGAACTGATACCTTCCTTTCTTACTACAGTGGCCATCCACTGGTTTTGCCTTCTCAGCAGCCATTTCCTCTCCTTCCCAAGTGTTCTTTGCACAAACACCTTCCTCACACTCAGTCCATGTGTTTTGTTTGATGGTACCCTAAACTCCACTCAATCCACTTAGAGTTAGCCTTGGCAACTACTAGAAAAGAGGTGAGATCTTTCCACTGGTAACTTAAAGTGGCTGGAGGTCATCTTTGCCATGACCTGGGGAGAGCTACAGGCCTAAGACAGAGCAAGTTAGCAACACCAGCAGAAAGGAAAGGTGTACTCAGTGTCTTTCTCTGAGGATCTGCCTACCAGTCACAGAAAAGACCACCGGTTGGCCCTGATTGAGTCAAGAGCCCATCCTTGAATCTGGTCATGCTTGTTACCAGATCTACTTCTAAGCTATATGATCCAATAAATCCTCCTGTTTGCTTAAACTATGTATATTTGAGTTGGGTTTCTGTCACTTACAGACAATAGAGTTCTAAATAATACAGTTTGGAAGAGCAGTAAAATGAATTTCATGAATAATGAATGGCTCTTGTTCTATAGCAGGGTTTGGTGAAATTTTCTGTAAAGGGCCAGACAGCAAGTCAGGATTTATGGGCTGCAGGGTCTGTCACAACTACCCAGCTCTGCTCCTGTAGTAAGTAATAAAGCAGTCTCAGACAATATATAAATGAACAAGTGCAGCTATGCTCCAATAAAACTTTACTTATGGCCACTGAAGTTTGAATTTCATATAATTTTCTGATGTCTTGAAACTTTCTTCTTTTGAGGTTTTCAACTATTTAAAAGTGCAAAAACCACTGAGGATAAGAATAAGAGGCTTGCAGTGATTTGCTCATTCTTGTTCTATAGCAATAGTTAATTGCAAGAATTCTATCAACTGTGTTTCTGGAGATTTGAGGTTCAATTAGTAAAGAACACTTAGAGCCCTATCTACAATCACTGATTCAATCATTTTTCAGTGACTCTGTTTTTTGTGGGGTTTTTTTTGTGGGGGGCCCTCATAGCTGATGCCTGCCCAGTTAAGAGGGTTGGCCATGTAGTGAAATTGATTTGAACATTAAGTGGCCCAACCATTAGATTTTCTATATATTTGTTCAGTCATATTTTCCCCTAAGGGGTCTTTCAAATTACGTGATCTATTCAGATAGTAAATTGAAGAGATCTACGAGTTAGAGAGTTGATCAATGTGGTAAATAAAAAATAAAGATTCACCTACTAGAGAATACATTAAAGACAGCATATCCACAGAGAGAAATGATTGAGAATGATTTATGACCCAGGTCTGAAGAGTAAGATAGTGGCTAAAAGAGGATGTTAAAATGTGGTAGAAGCAACTCCATACTTAAGTCTCAGATGTACCAATGTAAAGTGCTGATTATAATCATCATTAACAGTCTTCTATTATATGCTTGGCTATGGGCTAGGATCTATTTAGTTTTTATAGGTCTGTAAGTAAATAGCTCCTAGCGCACAGTTAGAACATATATTTATCTGCCTATTCATAGGCATCTCTATATTTATATACACATCAATATAAAAGACAGATAGAAAACAGGAAATTATGTAAGCACCTTTATGAGTTAGTAAATTAAGTAATATCAATTGAAGGCTATTCGGGGACTTAGTATAGGGAGAAACAAATGTATTAAGATTTCTAGGTAATGTTCAGACATGTGACAGTCTGAATTTTATAATAAATTAAGTAATCCACCATCCCGTTAGCTCTCTTTTCCAAGAGTTCTTAGGACAGTAATTATTTTTAAACATTTATAGAGTAATAGCCCTAAACAATTATTGCCCATGCATTACCAAATCAATCTGAATTAATATAATTGAAAGATATTCAAAATGCTTGAAATGACTTAGAAGTAATCTTCAAGAGTTCACTCTGTAGAGATGAACTCCTTAGCTGAAATACATCTTTAGAATGACTTTCTGTGAGAAGTGAGAGGTGCAAAAATACCTAAATGTCCGAGTACCATAAAACCAAAATAAAAAGCAATTTCACTTAAAAGTAAATGCCCTTTTTCTTCTGTGCAGCACTTGAATTTTATTGAGATACAGATATTCTGTCTGTCAAATCCAACCTAATTACCATAAATAAAGCAGAATGGGGGAGGGTGATTCTCTATTTTCTTTTGTTGCAGAGAAAGGCTGATTCCTGAGACTTGGTGGTTTTTCATTTTGTTTTGATTTGATATTTTTCTTTAAAGGAATAGAATTTTTAGGTACTCAGGCCTACAAGTCTTAGAACCTGTTGGGGCAAAGGGACTCAGAAGAGGCAGCACATCAATAATACCAGCATTAGGCTGTCATGTGTCAAACTGAAGATGGCTCAAAGAAAAGAGGTTCTTAGAGGTGTAATAAAAAACATGCCCTTTCGGGCCGGCCCGGTGGCGCACTGCTACAGTGCACCGCTTGGGAGTGCGGTGGTGCTCCCGCCGAGGGTTCGGATCCCACATACAGACCGGCCGCTCACTGGCTGAGCGAGGTACGGGAGCAACACCGAGGGTTGCGATCCCGTAGCCGGTCCCGGTCCGGTCCGGGCGCGACACTGAGGGTTGTGATCCGTTGCCGGTCATGAAAAAAGACAAAAAAAATTTAAAAAAAAAAACAAAACATGCCCTTTCTTAGCAAGCAGGATGAAAACAGAGTGATAAAACAATTTCCAGTACCAATATCTTTTCCATCTGTTTTTCTATCATAGCTGGTCCCGGTCCGGTCCGGGCGCAACACTGAGGGTTGTGATCCGTTGCCGGTCATGAAAAAAGACAAAAAAAATTTAAAAAAAAAAAACAAAACATGCCCTTTCTTAGCAAGCAGGCTGAAAACAGAGTGATAAAACAATTTCCAGTACCAATATCTTTTCCATCTGTTTTTCTATCAT
>NW_007732371.1:26805-28764 GCF_000696425.1 Galeopterus variegatus | reverse complement strand
TGAAAACAGAGTGATAAAACAATTTCCAGTACCAATATCTTTTCCATCTGTTTTTCTATCATTTCTAGAACTAAGTGCCAAAAATGCTTTCTCAAGTAAAGATGTTTGCCCAAAGTTGCCTTCTCTCTCTTTTCTATTTATTTCCTTGCTTTTCTATTCTACTTCATGTTCTAAAATCACTGCTCTAACCTTATTACTTCCCCACTGAAAAAGTCTCAGGGGCTCCCAAAGGACAAAAGGCACTTAAAGTTCGAACTCCTAGCACAATATTCAAGGCTTTCCACATGAAACTTAAACTTGCCTTCCCAACGTATGAAGGTACTTCAGAAAGTTCATGGAAAAATGGAATGAAAAGACAATACGAATCTTTCCATGAGCTTTTGGAAAATCTCCTGTATACTCCCAGCAGTGCCACTCAGACATTGTTAAGAAAGTCAATCATAAAATTTCAGTTTCTGGTTCATGCCCTTTCTTTTCCTTCCTCCAAAACATTTTTCAAACTATTTCCTCCCACGACATCTGTTGAAATTCTATTTGTCCCTCATATTTAGTCACTTTCTCTAAGAAACCTACCCAGAACCTTAGACAAGGCTTTGGTCCCACTGTGTTCCCACGGTGCTTTCTTATAGCCTGTGTTATAATCTATGTTGGGTTATATTTACATCTGTATTTTTTACACGTCATCTCTCCTACTAGAGGACAAAGGTGTTTGGGAAGAATAACCCAATTTTTTCACCATTGTAGCCCTGGAATTTTGCCTTAAAATACAAAGGTAAGGCACAATACATTTGCTGTATTAGAGAGTAAAATAATACTTCTCGTCTCTTTCCTTTTCCTTTCCTTTCTTTATTTCTTTTTTCAGTTTTCTTTTTCTGGCTCTCTACTTTTCCATCTGCATTCTACACACTTTCTTTCCAATTTTCCCCTCTCCTCTCTTCCTTTCCATTTCTTCTTCATTCATGTTTGTATTCCTTTACTTCTTTCTCTGCTTTTTACGTTCATTTCCAATAATGGGTTTAGTGTAAAATTTTCACCATCTATTCACCTATCCTTTTATAATTTTATTGTACAATGTTTAACAAGCTCCGAAGCAAATTTTGGCAATGCATAATTATTTGATAATTCATTTGGTTTATTTCATTTTATTAAATAAATATTTGTTGTTTAATCACTACTTCCAGGCACTGTTCTAAGCACTGGAGATGGGAATTGACTAAGACTGACAGTCGCTGTTTTCACAGAGGTTATGTTAATGTGGGAGCAGACAGAAGAAAAAACACAAAAAAAACAAAAAATATTCTAGAATGATGAACTTTACGTATATAACTAAGAAAGAGACTTAACATGACAGAGTCCTAAACTGAGCAATGACAGTTATAACTATCAGACTTACCCTTCAGCCATAAACAAATGTAAAATTCAAAAAAGTATATATAAACTGCATCTCTTTCCAGGCATCTAACAATAGATTCTACAGGGCTATTACCTTTGAAGGGAAAGAAACACACGAGGTGAGCAGCACATTTACTCTGACCTTCTGATTAGGATCAGGAGCACCGTACAACAGAACCCAAACAGAAATCAATGGTGTTCAAGGTAGAAATGGAGAGAGTCGTGGTGGCTGGAATTTGTGAAGCAGGTTAGCAGAGAGGGGGTAGCTCTTTAGGGATGGAGCTTCAGAAATCTTTACTAAGGTCCTCGTGAGCCACTGGCTGAGTACTGAGCTCTGTACTTTAGGGCAAGACTCCATGAGGTTCAGAAGAGAACTGCTTGAGGGCTGTGAGATTGACAGAGATTTTAGAGGTTGAAGAGGGTTGAGAGACGTTGGAGATCCGATGAGACAGAGTAGTAGGATCTTGTTGAAGACATGGAGCCTGGGGCATTCAGTTGAAATATCAAGAAGCCACATCTTCGGGGTAAGCCTGTTCTTGGGATAACCCTAGAGGAAGGGCTCCTATC
>NW_007732371.1:11221-25624 GCF_000696425.1 Galeopterus variegatus | reverse complement strand
CTCGGTGGGGGCGCCGCCGCGCTTCCCAAGCGGCGCACTGTAGCAGTGCGCCACCGGGCCGGCCCAGTACTTCTTTTTTGTAGCAGGCTTATTTCATTTAGTATAGTGTTCTCAAAGTTCATTCATGTTGTATCATGTGACAGGATTTCTTATTTTTAAAGGCTGAATAATATTCCATTGTATATGTTTACCACGTTTTGTTTATTCATTTATCCATAGATGGACATTTGGGTTGCTTCCACCTCTTGGCTATTGTGAATAATGCTAAAGTAATCATGGGTGTGCAAATATCTCTTCCAGATTGTGCTTTCAATACTTCTTGATATGTACCCAGAAATGGAATTGCTGGATCATATAGAAATTCTATTTTTAATTTTTTGAGGAATCTTCATATTCTTTTCCACAGTGGCTGTACCATTTTCAATTCCCAACAACAATGCACAAGAGCTCCAATTTCTCCACATCCTTGTCAACATTTCTTATTTTCTGCTTCTTGGTAGTAACTATCCTACTGGGTATGAGATGATATCTTATTGTGGTTTTGATTTGCATTTTTCTAATGATTAGTGATGTTGAGCATCATTTCATGTGCTTGTTCGCTATTTGTATATCTTCTTTGGAAAAATGTCTATTCAAGTCCTTTACCCATTTTTAAGTGGGTTATTTGTTTTTGTTGTTGTGTTGTTGTTGCTGTTGTGTTGTTGTTGTTGTTGTGTTGTTGTTGCTGTTGTGTTGTTGTTGTTCTTGTTCTTGTGTTTTAGGAGTTCTTTATATATTCTGGATATCAACCTCTTATCAGACATATGATTTGCAAATATTTTCTCCCATTCTGAGTTTCTTTTTACTCTGTTGTTTACTTTTTTGAATGTGCAGAAGTTTTAAAGTTTTATGTAATGCCATTTGTCTATTTTTGGTTTTGTCACCTATGCTTTTGGTGTCATATCCACTAAATTGTTGCCAAATCCAAAATCATGAAGTTTATCACCTATGTTTTCTTCTAGGAGTTTTACAATTTTAAGTCTTATGTATAGGTTTTTAATCTATTTTAATGTTTGTATATGATGTGAGGTAAGGGTCCAGCTTCATTCTTTGGCATGTGGAGATCCAGTCTTCTCAACACCATTTTTGAAGAAACTGTCCTCTGCCTATTGTGTGATCTCGAGACTCTTGTCAAAGATCATTTGAGCATATACATGAAAGTTTATTTCTGGGCTCTCTATTCTGCTCTGTTGGTCTTTATTTCTGACTTTATGCCAGTACAACATTGTTTTGATTACTGTAGCTTTGTAGTACATTTTTAAATCAAGAAGTGTGAGGACTCCAACTTCATTCTTTTTCAAGATTAATTTGGCTGTTTGGGGGTCCCTTGATATGGCTTTTTTTATTTGAATGAATTTTAGTATGTTTTTCTATTTTGACAAAAAATGCCATTGGGATTTTGATAGAAAGTGCATTAAATCTTTAGATTGCTTTGGATAGTTTGAATATTTTAACAATAATAAGTCTTCCAATCTATGCACGTGGGATGTATTTTTATTTATTTGTGTATTATTTAATTTCTTTCAGCAATGCTTATAGTGTCCAGTATACAAATCTTTCACCTCCTTGGCTAAATTTATTCCTAAGTATTTTATTCCCTGTGATGCTATTTTAAGTGGGATTGTTTTCTTAATTTTTTTTCAGATTGCTCATTTTTAGTATATAAAAATGCAACATATTTTTGCATGTGGATTTTGTATCCTGCAACTTTGCTGAATTTGGTTATTAATTCTAGTAGGTTTTTATGGAATATTTGGTGTTTTCTACACATTAAATGTTGTCATTTGCAAACAGATAATTTTACTTCTTCCTTTCCAATTTGGGTACCCTTTATTTCTTTTTCTTGCCTAATTGCTCTGGCTAGAACTTCTAGTACTATGTTAAGTAGAAGTGGTTAGAGTGAGCACTCTTGCCTTTTTCATGATCTGAGAAAAAAGCTTTTGGTCTTTCACCATTGAATATGATGTTAGCTGTGTACTCTAAATATATGGCCTCTATAATGTTGATGTAGTTTCCTTCTGTTCCTAGTTTGTTGAATTATTTTTAACCAAAAAAGGGTGTTGAATTTTGTCTAATGCTTTTTCTGCATCAATTGAGATGATCATGTGGTTTTTTCCTTACATTCTGTTAATGTAGTGTATTACATTGATTGATTTTTGTATGTAGAAACATCTTTGCATTGGAAGAATAAATCCCATTTTGTCATGGTGTATAATCTTTGTATTATGCTGTTGAACTCAGTTTTTTAGTATTTTGTTGGAGATTTTTGCATCAATGTTCATTAGGGATATTGCTTTGTAGTTTTCTTTTCTGGAAGTATTTTTTGTCTGGCTTTTTTATCAGGGTAATGTTGACCTCATAAAAGGAATTTGGAATTATTATCTCCTCTTCAGTTTTTTGGAAAAGTTTCAGAAGGATTAGCATTAGCATTAATTCTTTAAATGTTTGACAAAATTTTTCTGTGAAGTCATTTGCTACTGGGCTTTTCTTTGTTGGCAGGTTTTTGGTGACTGATTCAATCTCATTACTAGTTATAGGTCTGTTCTGGTTTTTTATTTCTTTATGATTCAGTCTTGGTATGTTGTATGTTGGCATAGTTGCTCATATATAGTAGTCTCTTATAATTCTTTTCATTTCTGTAGCATCAGTTGTAATGTCTCCTGTTTGATTTCTAATTTTATTTATTTGAGTCTTCTCTCTGTTTTCCTTAGTCCAGCTAAGAATTTATCAATTTTGTTGATCTTTTCAAAGAACCAACTTTTAGTTTTGTTGATATTTTTATTTTTAAAATCTTTACTTTCTTTATTTCCACTATGATCTTTATTATTTCCTTCCCTCTGCTAATTTTCAGTTTAGTTTTTTCTTCTGATTCCTTGAAATATAAAATTAGGTTCTTCATTTGTGATCTTCCTTTTTTAATATAAGCATTTACTGCCATAAACTTCCCTGTTCATACTGCTTTCACTACATCTCATAAGTTTTGGTGCATTGTGTTTTTGTTTTCGTTTGTCTTGAAGAAATTTTAAAATTTCTGTTATGATTTATTCTTTGACTCATTAGTTAAAAGTGTGTTGTTTAATTTTCACATATTTGTATATTTTCCAGTTTTCCTTCTTGCTACTAATTTTAAGTTTCATTCCATTGTGGTCGGAAAAGATATTTTGCATGATTTCAACCTTCTTAAATTTGTTAAGACTTGTTTTGTGGTCTGTCTAACATGTTGTCCATCTTGGAGAATGTTTCCTGTGCACTTAAGAAGAATGTGTATTCTGCTATTGTTGAATGAAGGGTTCTTTACATGGCTGTTAGCTCCAATTTGTCTATTGTGTTGTTCAAGTCACCTTTTCCTTATTAATCTTCTCTTTTATTGTTCTATGCATTGTTGAAAGTGGGGTATTGAAATTTACTACTATTACTGTGTTGCTGTCTGTTCCTTCCTTCAAATCTGTCAATATTTGCTTCATATATTAGGGATATCTGATGTTAGGTACATATATATTTATAACTTTTATAAATTATAAAAATTGACCCTTTAATAATTACATAATGGTCTCTTCTTTGTCTCTTGCACTATTTTTAATTTAAAGTTTATTTTATTTAAGTATGGCAACCTTTGCTCTCTTTTGGTTACAGTAGACATGGAATATCTTTTTTCATCCTTTCACTTTCACCTTATGTGTATCCTTAGATCTATCTATCTATCTATCTATCTATCAGATCGATCTATCTATCTATCTATCATCTATCTATCTATCTATCATCTATCATCTATCCTACTAGTTCTGTTTCTCTGCAGAACCCTTATCTATCTATCTATCTATCTATCATCTATCATCTATCCTACTAGTTCTGTTTCTCTGCAGAACCCTAATACTGGCCTGTAATCTCTTGCTCCCCCTGGTGTCTTTCTGAAACATTGCAGTCTTTCTGGTGCTATAACAAGATGCAGAGCTTACCTTTGTTCTCAGCAGCTTCTAGCTTGGTTCCAAGTTATACTACTGTTCTCTTCAGTTTTCCAAGTCAGGCAAGACAGAAACCAATCCTTAGGGAAGTCCTCTCCCCCACCCAAAACTAGAATGTTGAGTGCACTTTCCTCTCTTCTCTTTTTCTCCCAAGGGAGAGGCCAGGAGTTGGGAGTTTTCCTTCAATGCCACCTTGTGCTGATGACAGGGAGGGGTATGACAGGCAGATGCAATGAATTCCTACCCACTTCCCTATGACTATTTTTGGCTTTGCATTCATGTGGGATGTTGCAACCCTGTTAACTACATTCTGGAGCTTTCAGAATGCATGTTTGGCCCACATATTGTTGTTAAGTTGGTATCTTTGTGGGCGTACCAGGTCCTGAGGCTTTCTATTATGCAATTTTGCTGACATTGCTCTCCAATACCGTAGAGAATTCTAACAGTATGGCATCTATGTCTTGCATAGAATAAAAATTTGCTACATACACAAAGACTATGAAAATGTGACTCAAACAAGCAGGAAAATATAGGCAACCAGAGATGATTCACAAATTGGAATTAGCATGGAGGTCCTTAAGTTTTCTATTTTAAGCATGTGTAAGAGTGTAAATAAAAAGCCAGAATCTCACTAGAAAAGTGAAAACAATAAAAAAGAAGCAAATAAAAATTTGGAATGGGAAATAAAATAACTGAAATAAATTCACTAGATGGTTAACAATTGAAGAAAATAGTGAGCTTGAAGACAAGGAAATAAAAACTATGAAACCATTTTGTTTTTTAACAAATAAGAGAAACATTGTGATATATGAGACAACATCATGGAATGTAACATATAGGTATTTGGACTTTCAGAAAGAGAGTAAAGAAAAATTGAGGGAGAAAAAAATACCTGAAGTAATAAGGACTAAACATTTTCCAAAGTTATTGAAAGATATTGACCCACACATCCAAGAAGATCAATAAATCCCAACAATATAAACACACACACACACACACACACACACACAAACACACACACCCCAAACTAAGTATTCAAATTACTAAAAACCAAAAATAATGAGAAAATATTAATTGCAGACAGACCAAACAAAAACAAAGACAAAACCCTCAAACAACTACGAACACACACACACTTAACATACAGAAAAACAAACACTAAGAATGACTGATGTTTTTTCATCAGAAACAATGTAATCTCCCAAACAATAGGATTACATTTTTAGAGGTCTGAAAGAAAACACATTTGAAAAATTCCTCTCAAGCTAGAATTTTATATCCAGCAAAAATATCCTTTTAGAAATGAAGTCCAAATATAGATGTTTTTATGTGCACCAAAGCTGAGAGAACAGATCACGAGTGTACTTGGACTATAAAAAAATGTCAATGGCAGTTTTTCAGGCTGAAGAGAAATGATACTAAATGGAAATTTGAATGACACAAAGAAAGTGTATCCAGCATGAGTGCTGGAAATAGTAAATGAGTGGGAAAATATGAAAGATATTTTTCCCATTTCTTAATTTCTTTCAATGTAATTGACTGCCTATAGCAAAACTTATAATGATGTATTGTGGGGTTAATAACATACAAGAGCACTTCAAAAAGTTCATGGAAAGATTTGTATTATCTTTGAATTCTATTTTTCCATGAACTTGTTGAAGTACTCTTACACAAAGGAGTAAAAAGTATAACAAAAGATGGAAGGGAGATAAATGGATTTATACTGTTGTAATGTTTTTTACGTTATACAAGAAGTGTTATAATGCTAATTTAAGGTGCATTGCGAGAAGCCAATGATTTGTCTTTAAATCCCTAGAGCAAACACCAAAACTGATACTCAGAGATATATCTGAAACACCAGTAGAGTAAATAAAACGGAATACTGAGAAATAATCTATTCAAAGGTTGAAAGAAAGGAGAGAAATAGGAAGAAAAACCAAATGGGACAAATAGAAATGAAATGGCAAACATTTCAATGATTGCTTAAATAAAAAGGAAACAGAAACTTCAATTAAAAGTTATAAATTGTGAGACTGTAAAAAAAAGAAAAACCCAGTTACATAATGTTGAGAAGAAAGAAATAGAGAAAAGCAATATAAATATTTGGAGATAAATATACCATGGAAACACTAATCATAGAACAGCTGAATTTGCTATATGAATTTCAGACATATGACATTCCAAAGCAAGGAGTTCTACCATAGAAAAAAAGCAATATTTTATATTGATAGTGGGGTCAATTTATCAAGAAGACATAATAATCCTTTTCATGTGTACCTAATAGCAAAACTTTAAAATGCCTGAAATAAAAATTGAGAGAACTAAAGGAACACATATAACACCAAGAATACAAGATAAATATGCTAAGTAAAGAAGTCAGACAAAAATGTGTAAATACTCAATGATTCCACTTATATAAAATTGTAGAGTGCAAAATATCTTATATTGACAGAAAGCAGACCTGTTAGTGCTTGGGCATGAAGGGGGGGCAGGGAACATTGAGAAGAATGGATGGATTTCATAGGGGCCTGTGAAAACTCTTAGGCTTGGTGGATATTTTTATTATCTTAATTGTAGTAATGGGTTAATGGGTATACACATACCTAAGAAGTCAACATATTGTAGACTTTAAATATGCACAGAGTATTGTATGTCAATTATATCTCAATAAAGATGTTAAGCATAAACAAAAAATTATTTTTTAAAAGTCTTTATTATGCCTTCATCACTGACATATTATCACTGTGTAGAAAATTCTAGGTTTACAATTATTTTCATTAAGTTAGTTGGCAGCTTTATTCCACTGTTTCTATTCATAGGTCTCCTGAAATTATTATAGTTGGTCCTGTGGCAGATAATCTTTCTCTTTTCTTTGGCCACTTTACAATTTTTTCTTTGTCTTTAGTTTTCATAAGTTTAATTGGTATTTATTTGGTATGTTTTCCATTTGAAATACTGATCTTACTTGGAGTTAGCAGTGTATTTTGAATCTCTGTCTTGATGTCCTTTGTTTTTTTTGAAAAATTCTCTTCATTATATCTTCAAACATTGATTTTTGCCTCATCTCTTTATCCTCTGTTTCAGGGACTACAATTACAAGTGTATGGTATGTACTTTAAATGTATCCCATTTGTGTTCCTGTTCTTTTCATGTATTAATGTATTTTCACCTATTAATTCTGTCCTCCAAGTCCTTTGCATTTTCATATAAATTTTAGGATGTATTTGTCCATTTCTACCTCCAAAAAAGCCTGCTGAAATTTATTTGGAAGGGTAATTGTGACTGTATCAATCAGTTTGATATTATGAGTATTTCAATCTATGAACATGTTTAATTTTCACTTATTTAGGTCATCTTTAATTTCTTTCAGTAATGTTTTACAGCTTTCAGCAGAGATGTCCTGGCTAACTTTTATTAGGCTATTCCTAGAGTTTTCTCAACAGAATTTTCCTACCTTTGGTTTCCTATTATTTGATGTTATATGTAAGAATAGAATTGATTTCTGTATACAAACTTCTATCAATTTTTAAGAGCCTATCACAGCAAATAGCCATAGACAGTTAGCCTTAGAAGAGCCATTTTTTGTAGAATATAGCTTTAAACAGACTGCTAGCCACAAAGGACTTTTCTGTGTAACCTTGGTTCACAGCAGAGCTCATGAGAAAATGCTGCAGAACTTAGTGCTTAGAAAAAGCAAAATAAGAAAAGCTGATCAGTAATTTGGTATAGAACTAATCATTCTTCTTCTAGAGTCACAACTAACCAGGAACAAAATGGCATCCAGCTTGTGGGAGCCAGAAATTGCCTGTGTCCCAAGAATTAAAGAGTTACAAGAATGACCATGAGATAACAAAAGCCCAGAGTCTGCAAGATTCCATTTAGCAACCTCCTAATGGGAATAACTTCCCCTTTTGTTTCCCACACCTTTCCCTTTAAAAACCCTTGCTGAGGATCCTGAGCCTTTGGGACAGTTTTTAGTCTGACTGTCTCCCTGGCCTGATAATAAATGCTTCCATACTTTGCATCAACCTCAGGCTCTTGAGTCCTTTATTTCTGAAGAGAGCAGCTATACTCAGGCACCAGTAACACTATGACCTTGCTAAATTCTTTTATTAGTTTTGCTAGAAGTTTTGTAAATTCTGTGGAATTTTCTCTGTAAATAATCATAGTAGCTTAAAATGGGAATAGTTTGACCTTTTCCCCAAACTTAATACCTTTTTCTCCCCTGTCTTATGGCAATGACTAGTACCTTCAATCAATGTTAAATAGAAACATTGTAATAAGTGTCTTTGTCTTATTCTAGATTTAAGGTAGAAACAACTCAGTCTTTCACCAGTAAGTATGAATATCATACCATGTCTAGTTTGCTGTGAGGTTTCATTACAAATGATGTAAATTTTCTTCAAATACTTTTTCTGAACCTATTGAAATTATGTAATTTCTCCCCTTTATTCTGTTACTAGTGAATTACAATTATTTGTTTTTGAAGGATAAACCAACCTGGCATTCCTAGGATAAATCTTTTTGCTCATTATATATTATGCTTTCTCTGTATTAAGGGATTTAATTTGTTAATAATTTCTTTTTTGTAGTGTCTTTGTGAGTTTACATTTATATTTGATATGGCTTCCTGATCAAATATCCCTTTTATCATTTTAAAATGTTCCTCTTTTTATACTTTTTATTGTGGACTGTATTTTATATGATTACTAAAATAGTAAACACAACTTTCTTATATAAAAGTTCTGCTTGATTATGTACAATAATTAACTATTCATAATATTGAATTTAGGTTTCTCATGTTTTTATTTCTCTCAGTTGTGTTTCCTCTCTTCACCTTTATCTGTCTTTTTTTGGATGATTTACATATTTATTTAGTTTTCCATTTAATTTATCTATTGGCTTGTCAGCTATATTAGTTTGTATTTTCTAATGATTGCTCTATGGATTACAATATTCATACCCATATTAAAATTAATGTAGTAGTTACTAGAGGTAATACAGTAGTTAATAGAGTTAATATATTACTTAATAATAGTAGTTGATACCTACTTAAAGTTAATATTGTACCCCTTAAGAAAAACATAGAAACTTTGCAAGTATATAGGTCCCTTTAACTCCCCTACTTCATTAAAGTTTACATTATAGTTACCTTACATATTACACATTCATGCATTGCAAGCCCTATCACACAATGTTAAAATTTCTGTTTTCGGTTTTATGTATATTAGAGAATATATACTGAAGAACTTGAGAAAAATATAATCATTTATATTTATCCATATATTTATCATTTCTTTTCTTTTTCCTGTCATTGTCACAGGTTCAGATTTCCCCTGTTATTATGTCCCTTTAGCTAGAAAAACTTGCTATATTATTTTTCTTAGAGCAAGTTTTATGTATATTAGAGAATATATATTGAAGAACTTGAGAAAAATATAATCATTTATATTTATCCATATATTTATCATTTCCTTTCTTTTTCCTGTCATTGTCACAGGTTCAAATTTCCCCTGTTATTATGTCCCTTTAGCTAGAAAAACTTGCTATATTATTTTTCTTAGAGCAGGTACGCTGGTGACATGTTCTCTTAGTATTCCTTCTTGTGAGAAAGTATTTATTTTGCCTTCATTACTAAAGGATTTATTTGCTAGATACAGGATTTTGATTGGCAATAATTTTCTTCTCTACTTTTAAATGTTGTACCACTGTGTTCTGGCCTACATAATTTATGATGAGAAATTCATGATTATTCAAATAATTGTTTCTCACTTTGTAATGTGTTATTATTTTCTAGATACTTTCAGGACTTTATCTTTGGTTTTCAGCAGCTTTCTTACAATGTGCGTAGGCATGGTTTTCTTTGAATTTATCCTTTTTGGGGTTCATAGAGCTTCTTGGACCTGTAAATTAAATCTTTCATTAAATTTGGGAAGTTGTCATTTATTATTTTTGGAAATATTTTTTCTTCCTCAATCTTTCTCTCTCCTCTTCTTCTTAGACTACAATATGTATGTAAAATTTTTCAAAATTTTTCCACAGGTCCCTGAGGATCTGATTATTTTCTATTTTTCTATTTAAAAAAAATATTCTTTAGATTGGATAATTTATACTGACTTCACCACATTCATTGACTCTATCCTGTGTTGAACATTGATTGTTTTTTAATTAAGATACTGTGTATTTAGTTCTAAAATGTTTATTTAGTTCCTTTTTATATTTTTAGTTTCTTGAAAAGGCAATCCTACCTTTTCACTTATTTCAAGTGTGTTTTCTCTTACCATATGGAGCATATTTATAATAGTTTCTATAAAGTATTTATATGATAATTCCAAGTGAGTCATTTCAAAGCTTGCTCCTGTTGATTGTATTTTCCCTTGAGAATTAGTCATATTTTCCATAGTTCTTTGGATTTTGACTAATTTTGGATTAAATTCTGCACATCATTAGTGTTATTTTATATTGGCTTTGGGTCCTATTACAGTCTTTTGGGAAATGTTGATGTTTTTCGCTTAACAGGAAATCATCATGTTTAAGTTCAGATCATAATTTCTGTCTTGCCTTCTGTGCACAGTGGTTCAAATCTTAGTTCAGTTCTCAAAGACTTTACTATGATGGTTTGAGTCTATCTCACACGTTGAAAACTCAAGAGAGAACTGCAGGCTTTTACAGGTCCATGAATAGTATTAGGAAATCCCCTTCTCTGATTCTCTATATGTTTTCTCTATACACTTAACCACCATGAGGGGCTTCTCTTCTGGTTTCTCTGGCTACAAAGACTGAGTTTCTATTAGAGTTGAGTTAGTGACTCATGCCACCTTGCCACTCAGCTACCAGGCCGTGCCCTTAAGGCAAATGTTGAGAGAGAGAGAGAGACAGAGAGAGAGAGAGAGAGAGAGTTCAACCCTGTGCTGTCACTTCAAGTTTAGAATCCCCTCTGAAATCAACTCATTTAATTCATGTTAAATTTTCAGAGTCTTCAGAAAAATGTCTTTGTATTTTGTTCAGTTTTTTTGTTGTAATTAGTGAGAAAGTGGACTCAGGCTACCGTGCTGGAACTAGAGCCTCTATAGTAATCATTTTTATAGAATTCAGAGTTGTCTCCCATGTTTCTCTTCCACAACTCCAGTAATTTTTGATAGCTTGTCCCGACCCATGGGATATTCAACAAGGACCCTGGAGGGGGGAGTGGGAATTGGATGGGACAAGAGAGACGAGAAATAGAGACAAGACAGTAATCTGATCAAGTCTCATTTATTAGCCAGAAGGTCACAGCTTATATAGCCAGCAGGAGGGAAACAGCAGATAAGGAAGTATGCAGATGTTTTCTGGGAAAAAGCACAGGGCAAATCGTACCAGGAAATGGAACATTTCTCAGCTATCTAAAGCAAAGCAGCGGTGATCTATGCCTAGGGCTGTGCAAGTAGTAAGAAGGAGAAAATGGCGGAAAGGTCACAGCATTTATATCTTTAGTGCGAGAAGGCTATTAGCAGGGCTTCATGACCCTGGGCAGGCTATGACCGGGCTCTTTGGCCCCAGACAATAGCTTCCTTGTATTCTGGTAAATCAAGATTTGCCAGGTTCATCTTATACTTTTCCTTCTCCTGATTGGGAGCCAAGATCCCTGGTTTCTTTTAAAGAAGGATATTATTGCATAATCACTGTATAGATGTTAAGAGTGTTTGTATCAACTATATAGGTTATTTTTTTTCAGATATTTCCAGTAGTTAGAGCTAGCAAACTTTCTTAGGAGATATTTACACCAGAAATTTATAAGATATTTTCAACTTGAATATTTGGTACAAATTTTTTTGCTCAACTTCTTTATTTTTATATTTATGTCTTTTTGTTGTACATCAAAATATGGATTTATAATTAGGTTAAATATTTACTTATTTGGTTTATTTTACAATTTACATAATAATTATAAAATATTAATACATTATTACTAGTTAAAATATAATTCTAAAAGTGGTTTAGCATTTCTTTGCAGTTCTTTTAACCTTATGAAGGGAAAATCAAAATACCATTTTTCAAATCACTTGAAAACTAATAAATGAGTTCAGAAAGATTGGCAGAAACAAGATCAACATTCAAAATCAACTATTTATACACTATTAATAACTGATCTAAAAAAGTTTTAGAAAATAATTCCTTTTATCAATAGCATTGAAATGAATAAAACACTTAGAAATAAATTTAACAAAGGAAGTATGACTTGTATACTGAAAACTACAAAAATACTATAAAATGAAATTAAAGGAGACCTAAATAAACAGAAAGACATTTCATATCCATGGATTGAAAGACTTATTAAAGTTAAGATAACAATGTTCTCATACTGATCTACAGATTCAATGCAATCTATATCAAAATCCTTCATTTTTTTTTTTTTGGAATAAATTGACAAGCTGATCTTAAAATTTATATGGAAATGCAAATAACACAGAATAACCAAAACAATCTTGAGAAAAAAGAAGAACAAAGTTGGAGGACTTATCATTTCTGATTTCAAAATTTAGTGCAAAACCACATTAATGAAGACTTCATTACATTGGCATAAGAATAGACACATAGCTCAATGAAATAAAATTGAGAGCTCAGATAAAAACTATCACTTTTATGATTAATTGATATTCAACAAAGGTGTCAATACCTTTAAAAGAGAAGAAATAGTCTTTCCAACAATGGTGCTGGAACAACTAGACATCCATGTGCAAAAAAAGAAAAAGAAAAAAATGCAGCTGGACCACTGTCTCCACACTTTATATAAATATGTACTCAAAATTGATCCAAGACCTAAGTGTAAGAGCTAAAACTTTAAAACTCTTAAAAGAAAACATAGCCATAAAGCTTTTTGAGTTTGAATTAGGCAGTGTTTTCTTATATGACACAAAAAAGCCCAAACAATAAAATAAAAAATAGATAAATATGACTTCATCAGATGTACACACTTTTTTTTTTTTTTGCAGCTGATATAGGTTTTTTTTTTTTTTTCTGGCTCATATAGGGTTCAAACCCCGGACCTTGGTGTTGTCAACCCTGTGCTCTACCTAATGAACTAAGCTTACTGGCCATACCCAAATTACACACTTTTGTGCTTCAAAAGACATCATCCAGAAAGTGAAAAGACAAACCACAGAATGGGAGAAAATATTTGCAAAACATCTATTTGATAAAGACCTAGTATCTAAAATGTATAAAGAAAATTTACAACTAAGCTAAAAGAGACAAATAGCTCAATTAAAAGTGGCCAAAAAAATTAAATAGATATTTCTCCAAAAAAGATATGCAAATAGCCAATAAGCATGTGAAAAGATATTCATATCATTGGTCACTAGGGAAATGCATATCAAAACCACAATGAGGTACCACTTTATCCTCATTAAGATGGCTATAATAAAAAAGATGGGTGTTAAAAAGCATTTTCAAGAATTTGAGAAACCTGGAACCCTATATGCTGCTGGTGGAAATGTAAAGTGCTGCAGCATCTTTGGAAAACAGTTCGGCAGTTCTTCAAAAATTTAAAGAGTTTCTGCTCCTCCATACAGGCCCCAGAGAAATGAAAACATGTTTTCACACAAAAATTTGTACATGGGTTTTATAGCATCGTTATTCATAATAGCCAAAAAGTAGGAATAACCCCCAAATCTATCAACACATGAATGAATAAATAAAATGTGATATATTCATATAATGTAATATTATTTAGCCATATGAAGTACTGATGGATGAACCTCGGAAAATGTTAAGTGAAAGAAACTACACACAAAGGCCCCATATAGTATGATTCAAGGCAGATACACAGAGACAGAGTTCCTTCTGATTAGTGGTTTCCAGGGGCTGGGGCCAAGAGAGTACAAGGAGTGACTACTAATAGGTACAGAATTCTTTTTGGAAGAATATTCTGGAATATTTAGTGGTGATGGTTGTACACAATAAAAATCCAGTTATAGTCATATAAAACTAAAAATCAATGAGTTTTACATTTTAAAAGGTGAATTTTATGGAATGCAAATTGTATCTCAATTAAAAAAATATTTAATTGATTTTTAAAAATCTCTTTAAATAATTCTTGATTGTATGTTTAAGCCACCAAATCAGTATTCAGGTAAGTTTATATTTTTTATGTGTATATTCTGAAGTTTTATTTTCCTCTTTCAGGGAATATTTTATTCATTTTGACTTAACTTTGCTTTATAATTACACATATCATTTTCATGCTTCCAAGGTAAAAATTATAAAACTAAATTCAGAGGGCCGACCCCATGGCGCACTCGGGAGAGTGCGGTGCTGGGAGAGCAGCAATGCTCCCACCGCGGATTCAGATCCTATATAGGAATGGCCGGTGCGCTCACTGGCTGAGCGCGGTGCGGGTGACACCAAGCCAAGGGTTGCGATT
>NW_007732371.1:1367-10221 GCF_000696425.1 Galeopterus variegatus | reverse complement strand
TTGTATATCTTCTTTGAGAAATTCCTATTCAGCTCCTTTGCCCATTTTTTAATTCAGTTATATGTTTTTTTCTGTTTTTTGAGTTCCTTGTATATTCTGGTATTAATACATTCTTGGATGCATAGTTTGCAAATATCTTCTCCTACTCAGTAAGTTTTCTTTTCACTCTGTTAATTGTTTCTTTTGCTGTGCAGAAGCTTTTTAGCTTGACATAATCCCATTTGTTTATTTTTCCTTTTGTTGACTGTGCTTTGTGGGTCATCTTCATAAAGTATTTGCCCAGTCCTAGTTTCTGAATTGTTTCCCCTATGTTTTCATTTAGGAGTTTTATAGTTTCAGGTCTTATATTTAAGTCTTTAATCCATTTTGAGTTGATTTTGGTATACAGCAAAAGGTGCAGGTCTAGTTTCATTCTTCTACATATGAAAGTCCAGTTTTCCCAGAACCATTTACTGAAGAGGCAGTCTCTTCCTCAGTGTATGTTCTTGGGGCCTTTGTTGAAGATCAGTTGGCTGTAAGTTTGTGGGTTGATTTCTGGGTTCGCTATTATGTTCCATTGTTCCGTGTGTCTGTTTTTATGCCAGTACCATGCTGTTTTGGTTACAATAGCTTCATAGTATAATTTGAAGTCAGGTAGTGTTATACGTCTGGCTTCATTTTCTTTTGCTCAGTGTTTCTTTGGCTATTTGGGGGTCTTTTGTTGTTCCATATGAATGTTAGGAATGTTTTTTCTGTTTCTGTGAAGAATGTCATTGGTATTTTGATGGGGATTTCATTGAATCTGTAGATTGCTTTGGTTAGTACAGACATTTTCACAATGTTAATTCCTCCAATCCAAGAGCATGGAATGTCTTTTCACCTTTTTGAGTCCTCTAATTTCTTTTAGCAGTGATTAGTAGTTCTCTTTGTAGAGATCTTTCACCTCTTTGGTTAACTTTATTTCTAGGTATTTTATTTTTTGGTGACTATTGTAAACGGTCCAGTTTTTTTTATTTCTTTTTCTGATAGCTCATTGTTGAAGCATAACAATACTACTGATTTTTGCGTGTTGATTTTGTATCCTGAAACTTTACTAAAATCATTTATCAAGTTTTAGAGTTTTTTGTAGATTCTTTAGGCTTTTCTATATATACAGGATCATGTCTTATATGTAGGATTTTCTGTGTATATAGGATCATGTCATCTTCAAACAGGAACAACTGGACTTTATCTTTTCCTATCTGGATGCTCTCTATTTCTCTCTCTTGCTTGATTGCTCTGGCTCGTACTTCTAATACTATGTTAAAGAGGAGTGGTGAGAGTGAGCATCCTTGTCTTGTTCCCATTCTCAAGGGAAAAGCTTTCAACTTTCCCTCATTCAGGATGATATGGTGGTGGGTTTGTCCTATATGGCTTTTACCATGTTGAGATACTTTCCTTCTATAACTAATTTGCTGAGAATCTTTATCACAAAAGGATTTTGAATTTTGTCATATGCTTTTCCTGCATCTGTTGAAATAATCATATGGTTTTCATCCTTGGTTTTGTTGAAGTGGCATATCACATTTATTGACTTGCATATATTGAACCATCCTCGCATCCCTGGGATGAATCCTACTTGATTGTGGTATATGATTTTTTTTTTTTTTTTTGCTGTGTTGTTGTATTCTATTTGCTAATATTTTATTGAGGATTTTTGCATCTATGTTCATCAAAAGTATTTGCCTATAGTTTTCTTTTATTGTTGTTGTATCTTTGTCTAATTTTGGTAACAGGGTGATGCTGGCCTCATAGAATGAGTTTAGGAGAATGGCCTCTGTTTCAATTTTTTTGAGGAGAATTGGTATTAATTCCTCTTTAAAAGTTTGGTAGAAATCAGCAGTAAAGCCACATGGTTCTGGGCTTTTCTTTGCTGGGAGACTGCTTTGATCTCTTTGCTAGTTATTGGTCTGTTTATGTTTTCTATTTCTCCTTGTTTCAGTGTTAGTAGATTGTATGTGTCCAGAAATTTATCCATTTCCTCCAGGTTTTCAAATTTTTGACATATAGTTATTTATAATAGTCTCTAATGATTCTTTGTATTTCTGTGGTATCGGTTGCAATGTCTCTTCTTCCATTTCTAATTTTTGTTATTTGGTTCTTCTCTCTTCTCTTTTTAGTTAGCCTGGCTTTGTCTATTTTTCAGTTAGCTTAGGTTTGACTATTTTTTTTTAATTTCTCAAAAAAACCTACTTCCTATTTCATTGATCTTTTGTATCATGTGTTTGGTTTCTATTGCATTTATTTCTGCTCTTATCTTAATTATTTCTTTCTCTCAACTAATATTTGAATTGGATTGTTCTTGTTTTTCTAGTTCTTTGAGGTGTAGCATTAGGTTGTTTATTTTAAATCTTTCTGTTCTTTTGAAGTAAGCATTTATTGTGATAAACTTCCCTCTTAGAATTGCTCTTGTAGCATCCCACAGGTTTTGACATGATGTGTCTTTATTTTCATTAGTTTCAAGAAATTTTTTGATTTCCTGATTAATTTCTTCTTGGACCCATATGTCATTCAAGAGCATGCTGTTTAATTTCCATGTGTTCGTATAATTTCCAGAGTTTCACTTGTTATTGATTTCTAGTTTTAATCTGTTGTGGTCTGAGAAGATATTTGAAATGATTTCAATTTTTAAAAAGTTTTTGAGGTTTGATTTGTGACCTAACCTGTGGTCCATACTGAAGAATGTTCCATGTGCTGATGAGAAGAATGTATATTCTGTGTTTGTTGGATGAAATGTCCTGTAGATATCTGCTGAGTCAAACTGGTCTGAAGTGTCGTTTAAATGCTGTGTTTCTCTGTTGATTTGTTGCCTAGATAATCTGTCCAATGTTGAGAGAGGGGTGTTCAAATCCCCAATTATTAATCATATTTGGGTCTATCTCATTCCTTGCATCTGCTAGTGTTTGCTTTTTATATCTGGGTGCTCCAATGGATGTTGGGTGCATATATATTTATGATTGTCATGCCTTTTTGCTGGATAGATCCCTTTATCATTATATAGTGGCTTTCTCTGTCTCTTTTTATAGTTTTTGTTTTAAATATATTTTATCTGATATCAGAATAGCTACTCCTGCTCATTTTTGGTTTCCATTAGCATGGTATATCTTTTTCCATCCCTTCGTGCTTAGTCTGTGTGTGTCTTTACAGGTGAGTTGAGTCTGTTGAAGACAGCATATAGTTGGATCTACCTTTTTAATCCAATCAGCCAGTCTGTGTCTTTTGAGTAGGGAATTTCATCCATTTACATTTAAGGTTGCTACTGAAATGCATTGTCTTACTTCTGGTATTTTATCGATTTTCATTTGGGTGTTTTAAATGTCTTTTGTTTCTTTTTTTCCCTTTTATTTTTTGTCTTTGGCATTTGATCGTTTTGGGAACAGGTAAGATACAGTTTCTTTCTCTTTCTCATTTGCATTTTTGTTCTACCAGTGGGTTTCATTCTCCCTTGGATATTCTTGATAGTGATTATCTTTTTTTGGATTCCAGATGCAGGACTCCCTTGAGGATTTCTTGTAGGGTTGGTCATATCATGGTGAACTCATAGCTTTTCTTTGTCTGGAAAATACACTATTTATCCTTCATTTCTGAAAGATAGCCTTGCTGGGTATAGTATTCTTGCATAGCATTTTTTTTACTTTTACTGTTTGAATATATCATCTCATTCTTTCCTGGCCTGAGGAGTTTCTTTGAGAAGTATACTGCCTGATGGGTACTCCCTTATAGATGACTTGATGTTTTTCACCTGCTGTTTTTAGGATTTTCTCTCTGTCTTTGAGTTTTCCAGTTTGACTATAATGTGCCTCAGAGAGAATCTTTTTGGGTTGATTCTGTTTGGGGATCTTTGAGCCTCCTGAATCTGAAGGTCCATGTCTCTTCCTGTACATAGGAAGTTTTCCGCTATTATTTCATTGAATGTGTTCTCAATGCTTTTTCCTTCCCTTCAGGAATACCTATGATTTGGATGTTTGTTCCTTAAGGTTGTCTGCTAGCTCTCTTAAATTTTCTTCATTTTTTAAAATTCTTTTTTCCCTTCCTTCCTTCCTTCCTTCCTTCCTTCCTTGTTCAGCAGAGTTATTTCAAAGAGACTGTCTTCAAGATCAGAAATTAATTCCCTTGCTTGCTCTAGCCTGCTGCTTAAGCTCTCAGTTGTGTTTTTATTTCACTGAATGACTCCTTCAGTTCTATGAGTTCTGCTACATTCTTTTTTAAAGTATTAATCTCTTTGCAGATTTCTTCCTTCATATTCTGGATAGTTTTGCTCAGTTCTTTGTATTGTGTAACTGTGTCTTCTTGTATCTCACTGAGTTTCCTTAAGATTTTACTTGGAATCTCTTTCCAGTCATTTCAAGAGTTTCATGCTCTATGGGGCCTGGTACTTGAGAGTTATTGTATTACTGTGGTGGACTCATTTTTAAAATTTTTTTTATTTCTAGTACCTCTACCTTGATGTTTGGTCATCTTGTAGAGCAGTTGCTTCTTCTATTACTCTCCTTCCCTGGACTCTGCTGGTGTCAATGCAGTTCAGTGGTCAGTGGTCCACTTGCATAGCAGCAGTGGCTGCTGCAACTGCTGCTCTAGTAGCAGGCTGTCCTTGTGATGTGTGGAGACAGCTTTGGCATGCTGCCTGTGTTTACTTTTGCATCTGCTAAAGCAGTGGCGGGCTGCTTGCATGATGATGGTGGCTGCCTGGCAGTGCTAGTGATGGCAGTGACTGCAACAGTGGTGGTTGCAGCAGCTGCCCACTTGGCTGTGGTCTCCACAGAGGTGGTCTGCACCACTACAGTGTCTTCAGTGGCAGTGGGGTTACCTCCTGATGGGGCAGTGGCATCAGCAGCTGCAACTGCCTCCCTGAAAACTGTGGTGTCCTTGGCAGCAGTGGGGTTACCTCATCAAGGCAGCAGATTGCCAGTGGCTGCAACTGCCTCCCTTGTGTCTGCAGTGTCCTTGGCAGTAGTGGGGTTATCTTGTGGTGGCAGCAGTAGTGCTGGCAACTGTAGCTGTCACCCTTTCATCCACAATGTCCTTGGCAACAACAGGGTTACTTCGTGGTGACAGCAGCGGTGCCTGTGGCTGCTGCCATCTCCCTTGTGTATGCAGTGTCCTTGGCGGCAGCAGGGCTAACTCATGGAAGTAGCAATGGTGGTGGTGGTTGCAGCCACCTTCCTTGCATCTGCAGAGTCCGTGGGATGGGCCACCTGCAGGACTGCTGCTCTGAGGGGAACTCTTCTGTGTTAGGTGATGGTTCTGGGACTGGACAATGGCTCCAGTGACTATGGCAGTGGTGGTGGTGAGCCTGTGTTGATCTTCTTCTGGAGAAATGCACCCTGGGAACTTCTAGTCCACCATCTCCCCTCCCCCACTATCACCACAGTGATGATTAAATTTTAACATGTAATTTTGAGGGGACACTATCCTTCAAACCACAGCAACACACTTCTCTCATTTTCTTAGGGATTGTTCTAGATGACTTAGGCACTAGCTATGTGCTGTTTTCATTGGGCAAATTAGGGAGGGTAGGATTAAGTCCTGGGTGTTTAGCTGAGGGTGGGTGGGAAGGTATGAGGTAAGGACATAGGAGAAGGAAGAGCAGAGTATGAAAAGCACTTCTTTCAGTTCTGTGCGAATGAGGGCAACGTTTTCTCTGGGCTGGTTCCGCGTTCTGGAAAATGATAGACTTCTTGTGACTGCTTTGCCCTATCAAGGACAGTGAGGATTGGTCCCTTTTCCCTAGTCTCGGCTTCTCCTGGAGTGAAGAAATATGTTCTCATGGCATCCGTCTTACTAAGGACAAACTCTCTTAGAGGAAATGTAATCAATTATGTAAAAGCACTTAGAAGGCCTGGCACAAAAGAGGAGCCCAATAAATGTCAGTTCCTTATTCCATGCTCTCTTTTGAGTTAGGTCAGCAGTGACAAACGGACAAGGATTTTGTTTGGGTTGGCCCACATTGTAGTTTTTATTATTAGCTTCCAGTATTGGAAACACATAATCTCTAATTCTCTTCATGAATAAAAAAAAAAGGAAGGGAGTAGACCTGGAGATCTGGGTGTACTTTTTCACATGACAACAATTGGCAGGGGCTGAACAGGGTCTGCCCCATGTGGCAGGGTCACAGGCACTCGAATTTATCACACTCTGCACTACTCCATGTTATACTTTACTGAGACTGCTTCATTGCAGCTAGTTTCACTTCTGTAGGTTTTTACCTGCCCAACTAGTGAAGAATGTTTTAAACACAGGGTCTAGTTCAAAACTCTGTCGTCACCAAGTCATCATCGTCTACTATGGACATTAATCATGATGGAAACTAAAAATCAATATAGAATATTGATTTCAAGCTTATACTCATTGAAATATTTCTTGAGGGTCACTGACATTCCATAGCATGAAATTTGTAATGCAACTTTTAATGAAAGCAGTTTCAGCACATGGAGGGATGATGGAGATGAAGTTAAAGTATTGATCAGACCCACCTATCTGGCAACGATAGGTTAAATCCAGACTTGGGTTTCCTGACTTCCCATTACAGACACTCTCTGACTTATGATGGCATGACTTTTGATTTTTCAATTTTATGGTGGTGCCAAGTAGTTTTGATTTTGTTGTAATGTACAGTATTCGATAAATTGCATGAGATATTACGTGAATAATGCAGTCTCCAACTTTATTACAAAATAGGCTTTGTGTTAGATGATTTTGCCCAACTAATGTAAGTGTTCTGACCACATTACGGTAAGCTAGGCTAAACTGTGATGTTCAGCAGATGAGGTGTATTAAATGCATTTTCTACTTACAATGGATTTATTGGGACATAACCCCATCTTAAGTCAAGGAGCATCTGTATACTCAACTGCTCCTATACAAATTTTGACTTTAAAGCTCCTTCTGTGAGTACCTACAAATTTTGCATAATAGTGATTTAGTTGGAACTTTGATTAGGCTTAGCAATGGGTTCAAATTTGGTTGCAACAAGCACAGTGGTTAGAATAAGAACTTCTGATTCAGATGCTTGCATTAAAGTCCTGGCTGCATCATTTATTAGCTGTATGGTCTTGGGCACATTGACGTGTAAAATATGGAAATAATAGTAGTTCTATAATAGTAGTTCTCACAGTATTTTTGTGAAGAATAAATTAGTTAATATAAGTAAAGTTCTTATAACTGTACTTAGCACATAGTAAGTGCATTATGAGGGTTAGTCATTATTTTTAGGCTCCACCCCACTGATTCTCATATCATAGGTCGGGAAATGGGACAAGAGTCTGTTTCCCTTTTTTTTTTTTTTCACTGTGTCACAGAATTGTTTATTAACTTTAAGCAGCTTTCTTTTTATTAAGATAGTTTGGTTTTCCACTGGGTGTATAGTAAGTAATGAGACAGATTTTGTTCCGTGAAAACATTAATGTAAAATAAAACTTTAAAGATTACTATCCATTAATTTATTGTTTATCAATTTTAGTAGCAAAATCAAGCATAAAATACTATATTTCATCAAATCTAAATCATCACCAATTTTAAGAACATTATGGGGCCGGCCCGGTGGCGCACTGCTATAGTACTGCTATAGTATAACTCCCGCCGAGGGTTCGGATCCCACATACAGACCGGCCGCTCACTGGCTGAGCGAGGTGCGGGAGCAACACCGAGGGTTGCGATCCCGTAGCCGGTCCCGGTCCGGTACGGGCGCGACACTGAGGGTTGCGATCCGTTGCCGGTCATGGAAAAAAGACAAAAAGGAAAAAAAGAAAAAAGAAAAATATTTCTCTAATTCTATTACCCAATGCTTCTTTTTTTCTTTTTTGGTTTCTTTTTTAAAAATTTGTATTATTTGTATTGACAAATCATAATTGCATTACATATATGGAGTATAATGCAATGTTTTGATATATGTATATAATGTGGAGTAACTAAATTAAGTGGATTAACCAGTCACCTCACTTTTGACATTTTTTGTGATGACACATTTGAAATTTTCTCTTCAGTAAAGTATAAAAAACATTATTATTGACTACAGTCACTTTTCTGTGCAATAGATCTCAAAACCTATTTCTCCTCGAATCTCTGTACCCATTGACCAGGAATTCCCCATTCCTTTACTGCCCCTCCACCAGCCTCTGATAACCATCATTCTGCTCTCTACTTCTGCAAATGCACCATTTTAAGATTCCACATATAAGTGAGATTATGCAGTATTTGTCTTTTTGTGCTTGACATTTCACTTAGAATGATGTTCTCTAGATTCATCTATGTTGTCCCAAATGACAGAATTTTGTTCTTTTTTAAGGCCGGATAGTATTCCATTGAGGATCTGTACCACTCTCTCTATCCATTTATCTATTGATGGTTGATTCCATATATTGGCTATTGTAAATAATGCTACAATGAACATGAGGGTGCATACATCCCTTTGAAATATTACCTTTATTTTATTTTTTGATTTATTCCCAGAAGCAAGATTGCTGGATCACATGGTAGTTAGTTCTATTTTTAGTTTTTTTGAGGAACCTCCGTACCATTTTCTATAGTGGCTGTACCAATTTACATTCCCAGCAACAGTGTGCAAGAGTTCACTTTTCTTTGCATCTTTATTATCTTTCATCTTTTTGATAAAAGCCTTCCTAACAGCTGTGATGCGATGTCTCATTTTTAATTTGCATTTCCCTAATGATTAGTGATGCTGAGCCTTTTTTCATGAACTTCTTGGCCATTTGTCTATCTTCTTTTGAGAAACGTCTGCAAAAGAACAAGGGTAGATGCATCATAGTACCAGACTTCGAAATATACAATAAATCAAATGTAACCAAAACAGCATAGAATTTGCATAAATACAGACTCA
>NW_007732371.1:0-1098 GCF_000696425.1 Galeopterus variegatus | reverse complement strand
TGCACATGTGAGGACTAATTTGGGAGAAGTAAATACCTAGAAGTATTAGAGAAAACTGTAGCTGGTTCTCACACAGGGCCAGGAGTAGTGCCTGTTCTTAGAAGCTAACTGGAAAACACAAAATTTATGGGACATTGAGTATAATACTCAGAAGGGTATTGCCTCAGTAGTGAGGAATAATTATATGTTGATCTGTGTAATAAACACTTCTCTGATCCCAGACTCATAAATATTAAAAGCAAGACCCCAAATCGTCAAACTACTTCTAAGTAAATTAACTACGTCTGAGAAGAAAGCTTAAACATTTTTATAGGAATTTTAAAAATCAAGCATACAACAAGGCAAAATTTGCCATGTTTGGCATACAGTCAAAAACTATCAAGCATGCAAAGACGCAGAAAAATATAACCTGTAATAAAGGGAAAACAAATCACCTAAAACTGATACAGATGTTAGAAATAGTAGGCAAAGACAGTAAAACATTTATTATCACTGTTTTTCTTATGTTCAAAAAAAGTAAGTAGTAACATGAAAGATTTCAAAATATTTAAAATTCTCGTGATGAAAATTTCAGTATCTGGGATGAAAAATACAGTGATGGAGTTAAGGGAAGATTAAACTTTGCAGGAAGAAAAGACACATGTTTGGACAAAGAATACAATTCTTCCTATCCCCCAAGTCTATCCAAAAGTGTGGTGTGGCTTTGAACACAGTAGAATTGTCCCATAGCTGAAGAGCCCCAAATTTAGGGAACATGAATGCTTTATAATAGGAAGTAAACCTTCCTGATAATTTGCCCAAGAAGGAGAAATTGTCTATATTATTCTGGACCAATAACAAATCTGCCCTTTGCTCTGAAGGGAAACACTGTCTCTATCTTCTAAGGTTATCAGTTCTACAAACATCCTAGAAAATATAGGCTACAACAAAAATGCCTTTTCTTACAGCATGTGCAGAAATGTGAGAGTCATGGAGAACTGTCTTCCAACAGATAGCTTTATGAAAAAAGTAAACAAGCAAGCAAGAAAAACAGAACTTTAATTCATACCTCATACCATATACAGATACTAACTGAAAATGGGTTATAAAGACCTAAAT
>NW_007732370.1:134165-134608 GCF_000696425.1 Galeopterus variegatus | reverse complement strand
ATCTAGTGTCAGAGTATGTTGTGAGAGTAGGGTAGAAGAAATAGTCTGAACTAAGCGAGTTTGTTTTTCCACTCATCCTGGCACTAGAGAGACAAAGAAAATTAAGAAAATTTAAGTGCTAAATTCCCCAACAAAATGTTCATATTCAAAATATTATTTCCTTTCTCCTCCCACTCTCTTCATAGGTAGTCTTCTCCATTCTCACTGCTCCCACCACCCGCTGGCCTTTCCTTCCCCAGGACACTGTCTTATTCCTTGTCCTCCCTGCCCTGGCTGACATCATGATTCTGTGCACTAATTTTCAGTCTCTATGTTGCCACCAAGACAAACTATGTCATGTATTTCTCTCATAAAAACTGTTAGAAGAGTCTCACTCTGCCCACATAGTACAGTTAACTCCTTCACAGAAGTCTCTCACAAGCCACAGCAACCCATACTTCCAG
>NW_007732370.1:130919-132016 GCF_000696425.1 Galeopterus variegatus | reverse complement strand
ACCCCCACCCCTACTACTCCCCCCTTAGAATTTGTGGGGCAGAGTACTGGAGAGAAGGAGCTGTGCAGAGAAAGAGCTCCAGAAATCTGCCCGGGGCTCACTTGAATCTGGCCAAATACCCTATGGACATGCAGAGGGTGCAAACCCAAAAACTTAAGAAAGGAATTGACAGGCACAGGTCAGCTGAACAACCACAATGGGACATCACAGAGGGCTCGCACATGTTGAAGTTTTGACCGGTAAGAGTGGAGAGACCCAGCTGAACACCTAGATTATTCAACAGATATGAAGAAGGCCAAACCTCAGAAACAGGGCTAAATCAGCCACAGAGTAAAGGCCACTCTAGAAGAAAGCCTGTAAACAAGNACATTATTGTTTGTTTCTCTGAGAACTCACTCTAATATTAAATGGTGCCTGCACTTATAGAATTCAGAGGTAAATCCAGGAAATAAGAGTATAAACAAATAATTCAACCCAACTTGGAGGGTGCCACACTAGCCCTTCTGCCATAAACAATTAAAATATATTTTAAAAAAATCTCTTTCAGATATTGGACAACAGAGAGCAAGGTCTATGATCCCTGAAAAGAAAAACAAATGAAGTGAGCCTATGATGATCCTGGCTTTCTGCCCAGAGGCACTGCTTGGACTGAGTGCAAGGGAGGGAGGCTTGACCAGAGGACGATGGTCTCACTGAGCTGACAGGAGCATAGCTTTTCCTTAACACCCCAAAATTATTTCCAGCAATAATCACGTAATAATCAGTAATAATCATTTTCTTGATTTATTCTGTAGTTTTAACACAAACCATTAACAATGCAAAAAGGAGAATAAATATCACTTTACAAAGTATCCAAATTTAGTAAAATAGTAAAAATTTTTTTAGTAAAAATTTAGTGAAATTTAACAAACTCATACTACACCTCACATTTCCCACTCTGTTTTACTATTTTACATTTTAAGCACAAATTAAAATGCTTAAGTGGTCACATGAGATGACAGAATTTTATAGCTTGAATTGTTTCTTTATCTTGACAGCCACTGTGCTGTCACTATTTATGCAGAATCTACTGTTTAAGCACTGGAGTATGTAGTACC
>NW_007732370.1:127857-129138 GCF_000696425.1 Galeopterus variegatus | reverse complement strand
TGGAAAATATTAAATGAAAAATTCCAGAATTAAACAATTCCTAAGTTTTGAGTTGCGTACCATTATGAGTGGCATGCTGAAATCTCACACCGTCCTGCTCTGTCCCACCTGGGGCGTGTTTCATCCCTTTGTTCAGTGTGTCCACGCTGTAGATAGACGCTGCCATCTTGGTTATCAGATCAACTGTCACAGGATCATGGTACTTGTGGTCAAGTAACCTTTATTTTACCTCATTATAGCCCCAAAATGCAAGCGCAGTGATGCTGGAAATTTGTATATGCCAAAGAGAAGCTGTAAAGTGCTTCCTTTAAGTGAAAAGGTGAAAGTTCTCAACTAAATAAGGAAAGGAAAAAACTCAAATACTGAGGTTGCTAAGATTCAGGGTAAGAAACAATCTTCCGTTTATGAAATTGTAAAGAAGGAAAAAGAAATTCATGATAGTTTTGCTGTTGTACCTCAAACTGCAAAAGTTATGACTACAGTATACGATGAGTGCTTAGTTAAGATGGAAAAGGCATTAGATTTTTGGGTGGAAGACATGAACAAAGACATGCTCCAACTGACAGCAATTGGGCTTGCTATTATCCATGGTTTCAGGCAACTGGAGGTCTTGGAATGTATCCTTCGAGGATGGGGTAGGGGGAGGACTACTGTATTACCCAGGTGGATAATCCAGGAGGCCCTAATCTAACCACGTGAGCAGAGAACTTTCTCCAGCTGGTAACAAAAGAGGAGGACAAAGAGGCTCAAAGCACAGGAAGGATTTGCCACACCATTGCTGCCCTGAAGATGCAGAGGTTCCATGAAAAGGAATGTGGGCATCCACTAGGACAGAGTAGACCCTGGCCGACAGCCAGCTAGAAATGAGGACCTCAAACCTACAGCTGCAAGGAACTGGAGTCTACCAGCAACCTGAATGGTCTCAGAAGCAGATTCTCCTCATGAACTTCCAGATAAGAGCCCAAAGCAGCCAACACCTTGATTTTGACTTCCTGAGACCCTAAGCAGAAACAATTAACATACCAGAGTTCTGACCTTCAGAACTATGAGATAAAAAATGGGTGTTGTTTTAAGCTAAGTTTGTGGTAATGCGTCATGCAGCAATAGATAACTAATATGGTACCCAAAATCCAATGAAAACATTACTATACGTGCTAAGAAGCAGAAAATGTTACCCATAAGCAGGAGAAAAATCAGTCAATAGAAAGAAACCAGATATAACAGAGATGATAGAATTAGTAGATAAGGACTTTTAAGTATGCTCCAGGATTTTAAAAAAAA